>NC_091071.1:156200000-156503030 GCF_032405125.1 Capricornis sumatraensis
TTGTTCATCTCAAAAACAATACTGAGGAAAAAAAAAAAAAAACAATACTGAGAAGAGAAAGAGAACGTAAATGGGGAAGAAGAGGGTCTGCAGACAGATTTCAAACATCTAGTGATGGGCTGTTGTTGCCCTGGGGCCACTGCAGCACACAACTTCAAAAATACCATCCTCTGTGTATGCAATTCACATTGTATCTATAAGGTTCACTATAAAAATTCACAGGAGTCGCATGACAGCTTTCCCACAGATCAGCCATTAAATTCTACCCATCAGTCTTTTGTCCAATGGCTAACAAGTATCATTTTCTGAAGCTGTGTTTTATTATATTTTCTTTGGAGATAGAATAAGTGATTTAATGATTTCACTAGAGCCAATTTGTAATTGACAATTTGCTGTGAAATGTATCACAGTTGTCTTGGTTTTGATTTATGGCCAGACCCAGAATTAATCTTGGGTCCAGAGCTTTATTGCATCTGAGCTCAGCTACTGCTCACCCCACTGCAGCTTCCTTGAAATACCTCATTTTAAAGGTTTTCCAAGTATTCAGAGAGAACCACTGTATACATCTAGCAATGCTTCTGCTCCAAAGTGTACTACGAGAGAGCACAGTGAAAAAGACTACCAAAAATCTTTAAAATTTCCTTCTATTTTTATTGCAATGGCAAAAGAACTTATTACCAGTTAAATTGGGTTGGACACAACTGAGCACTTGTTTTGGGGAGCTTTCCAAGTGGCACTAGTGGTAAAGAATCTGCCTGCCAATACAGCAGAAGCAAGAGACCTGGGTTCAGTCCCTGGGGTTGGGAGATCCCTTGGAGAAGGAAACGGTAAGTACTGTAGTATTCTTGCCTGGAAAATTTCATGGCCTGAGGAACCTGGTGGTTTACAGTCCACGGTGTTGCAAAGAGTTGGACACGACTGAGTTAATTGGGAGGAATAAAAAATATGCACAACTCTGAAACGCACATCCATGGGAAGGTAGGGGGTGTCAGGGAATGTACTGCTCAAAGGCGGGTAAGACTCAGAGATGTCTGGTGTGCACATCTTATTTGGTAATAAAACACTGATTTCACATTTTGAAGCAGTTGCTTTATGTGGTCAAGATAGAAGGATCACATTAAAATGTCAGTGCTGTCAACATGTCATGTCAAAATGACTTAGTCAAAATGTCTGACCACATGTCAGAATGCTCTGGTTTCAAGATTTCACTCCTTCACCCTTGGAATAGCATCAAGCTCCTGATAAAAGCCAAAACTGTCATACATACACCACCTTGGTCTTTAGCATCTCTGCTCAGCATTTTCCACTTGATTTCTTCTTTGATTTCTAATAATTTTTCAAATATCCAATATAGGTTAACTTATTCTTAAGAACAACAATGACAAAATCAGTGAAGACTCAAAACTTAGATTATGTGCCAGACTCTATTATAAACACTTTACACAGACGGACGAATTTTGCACAATTCCTAGGAACGGGAGTTATTTTTACTCCCATTTTAAAGGTGAGGAAGCTAAGGCAGGAAAAATTTGGTATTTGATCTAAGATCACAGTAGTAATACTGAGACTCACACTTAAAAATTCTGGCTTCAGAGCCTGGGGTTTCAGGCACTGTTGAAAGCAAAGTAGACCGTGCTGTATTACACCATGTTCTCTGCTCTGTCACTCGGTCATGTCCATCTCTTTGCAACCCTTTGGACTGTAGCCTGCCAGGCTCCTCTGTCCATGGGATTCTCTAGGCAAGAATACTGGAGTGGGTTGCTGTTTCCTTCTCCAGGGGATCTTTCCTACCCAGGGATTGAACCCATGTCTCCTGTATTGCAGGCAGACTCTTTACCACTGAGCCACCTGAGAAGCCACTAAAGCATAGGTATTGATGATCCTGAGTCTATCCTGTCCACAACTAGCATGCTCACTGGTGGTATAAGCAAACTCTTTTCTTCAGATTATTGGTAACAATATCGATTATTTCTGTAGGCTGATACTATGGACTGAATTGCATCCCCACTCAAAATTCAAACACTGAGTGTATGAATTCAATGAATGTATGAATGTATGAATTCAATGATATATGAATGTATGAATTCATACATTGAAGCCCTAACCCATAGTTTCTAAGGAAGTTAATTATTGGAGACAGAGCCTTTAACAGGGAATTTAAGGTTATGTGAGATGAAATGGGTCCTAATCCAGTCCAGCTGGTACTCTATAAGAAGAGAGCAGGAGATATAGACAGAGAAGAAGGGGTGTGCTGGCACAGAGAGAAAAGATCATTTGAGACGGACACCAAGCAGCCATCTGAAAACCAAGGAGAGAGGCCTCAAGAGAAATCAGACCTACCAACCCCTCAATCTTGGACATCCAGCCTCTAGATCTGTGAGAAAATAAATGTCTGTTGTTTGGCAGTATGGTGAAAATGAAAGTGTTAGTCACTCCATCGTGTCTGACTCTTTGTGACCCCATAGACTGTGACCCGCCAGGCTCCTCTGTCCCTGGAATTTTCCAAGCAAGAATACTGGAGTGGATAGCCATTCCTTTCTCCAGGGTATCTTCCCAACCCAGGCATCGAACCTGGGTCTCCCACATTGCAGGCAGATTCTTTACTGTGTGAAGCACCAAGGAAGCCCTTGGCAGTATGGTACTGGCACAAACACAGAAATATAGATCAATGGAGCAGGGTGGAAAATCTAGAGATAAACCCACACAGCTATGGTCACCTAGTCTAAGAAAAAAGAGGCAAGAATATACAATGGATAAAAGACTCTTTTGGAAGTGGTACTGGGAATACAGGTCAGCTATATGTAAATGAATGAAATTAGAACATTCCCTAACATCATACACAAACATAAACTCAAAGTGGATTAAAGATACTATAAAACTCTTAGAGGGAAACATAGACAGGACACTCTTTGACATACATCGCAGCAACATCCTTTTTGATCTACGTCCTAGAGTAATGAAAATAAAAACAAAAATAAACAGATGGAACCTAATTAAACTTAAAAGCTTTTTCACAACAAAGGAAACCATAAACAAAGCGAAAAGACAACCCTCAGAATGGGAGAAAAGATTTGCAAATGAACCAACTGAGAAGAGATTGATTTCTAAAACATAAAAATAACTCATCCAACTCAATATCAATAAAGAAAACAATGCAATCTAAAAAATGGGCAGAAGACTGAAATAGATATTTCTCCAAAGAAGATATGTGCGTGGTGCTCAGTCGCTAAGTCATGTCCTACTCCTTGTGACCCTACAGACTGTAGCTCACCAGGATCCTCTGTCCAGGGATTTTCCAGGCAAGGATACTGGAGCAGATGGCCATTTCCTCCTCCAGGGCATCTTCCTAACCCAGGGGTAGAACCTACATCTGCTGCCTGTGTCTCCTGCATTGGCAGGCAGACTCTTGACCACTTGATCCACCTGGGAAGCCCCCAAAGAAGATACACAGATGGCTAAAAAGCACATGAAAAGATGCTAGTAACTAATTAACAGAGAAATGTAAATAAATACTACAATGAGGTATTACCTCACACTGGCCAGAATGGAACATGATAAAAAAAAATCTACAAACGATAGATGCTGGAGATGGTGTGGAGAAAAGGGAGCTCTCCTACATGGCTGGTGGGAATGTAAATGCCACGGGATGGACGTTCCTTAAAACACTAAAAATAGAGCTACCATGTGATTTAGCAACTGCGCTTCTGAGCATATATCTGGAGAAAACCATAACTTGGAAAGATACATGCATCCCAGTGTTCATAGCAACACTAGTTACAATAGTGAGGACATGGAAGCAACCTAAATGTCCATCAACAGAGGAATGGATAAAGATGTGCTACATGTAAAAAGTGGAATCTTACTCGACTTTAAAAAAAGAAAAAAACAATGCCATTTGCAGCAGCATGGATGGACCCAGAAATTGTTATCCTAGTAAATCAGACACAGAAAAACAAATATCATATTGTTAGGGGAATGTCTAATTTCTTCAGTTCTGTCTCATTGCAGCAAAAATTTGAAATTGTGGAACAGTGTTACAGCTCTGTTACAGCTTAGTTTTATTTGGCAAGCAAAAGAAAATATATCCTCATCCTTGAGGCATGAGGGTGGGCTGACCCAAAAGAAGAGAGCAGTCTCAATTTTGGCTCCTCTTTTTATATGTTTTTTCTCCTCCCTCTGAGCCTGCCCTATGTAAACTGGGCTAGCCAGGAGGGCTGTTTGTTCCCCCTGAGGTTCTTACTCCAGTCCTTGGACCTCCCTTTGTTCTATTTTCATGGGCTTCTCCCTTGTTTGTCCTTCAGCCACTGTCATTTTGGACTCTTTTTTCCTATTCTAACTACCTAACAATATGATGTCATTTATATGTGAAATCTGAAAAAGGGATACAAATGAACTTACCTACAAAATAGAAATAGAGTTACAGATGTAGAAAACAAGATTACCAGTGGGTAAGAGTGGGAAGAACAAACTGGGAGGTTGAGATTGACATATACACACTGCTATATATACAATAGGTAACTAATGAGTACCTATTGTATAGCACAGGGGACTCTGCTCACTACTCTGTAATGGCCTACATGGGGAAAGAATCTAAAAAAGAGTGGATATATGTATGTATATGTATAACTGATTCACTTTGCTGTACATCTGAATCTAACACAACATTGTAAATCGTCTATACTCCAATAAAAAATTTTTAAAGTGTTGCTTGGGTCACCCAATCTGTGATGTTTTATTATAGTGGTCTGAGAAGAGAAACACAATTGGTAAACCTATTTGGGCATATACAGATTGATGTATGAATGTCTTATAAAATATATTTCTAATATTTCAGTTTCAAAGATGTAGCCCATACAAGTTGGCTTCTCAGGCAACTTGTACATCAGATTGTTTCCTGACAAGGACCTATTGTATAACACAGGGAAGTGTACTCAATATTTTGTAAATAACCTATAAGAGAAAAGAATCTGGAAAAGAACATATGTGTGTGTGTGAATTGCTGTGCTGTATACCTGAAAAAATAAGACTTTGCAAATCAACTATACTTCAATTTTAAAAAAGGAAAAAAATAGGTTCTGATTGGATGATAATTTTTATTGACTGGTGTATATGATAATAAGCATGTGTGTATTGTCTGTATTAAGTCCTGTGAATAACAATAGCTATTATTTTTCTTTTAGGGACTGATTTACAATTTGTGTAGTGGATGATTATATTCGGTGGATAATACTGTCATTTGTGAGCCAAAATTATGTATAGCTCTTTGAAATAAAACTTGATTCCATTTCACTTATGAATATTGATAGTTGATTTAGTTAATGTTGTGATTAGGCAGTTTATGTCAGTGTTTTATTTCAACAAAAAATAAAATAAATACAGCAGTTATATGTGTTGTATTTTTCCATAGAAACAGCAAATGTAAATGCACTTAAATTGATATGTCCTATTAAAAATTCACTTGGTGATAATTAAACAAATTATGTTTTTCTCCTAAAACACGATTTTCCAAAATATATGACGTTTTGTAATTAGTGGGCTTCCTTGGTAGCCTAGCTGATAAAGAATCCACCAGCAATGAAGGCAACCCCAGTTCAGTTCCTGGGTTGAGACGATCCCCTGAAGAAGGGATAGGCTACCCATTCCAGTATTCTTGGGCTTTCCTAGAAAGAATCCACCTACAATGCAGGAGACCTGGGCTTAATCCAGTTAACATTTCTCAGTGAATATCTTTTTATTTGAAAAAGAATATTAGGATATCTAATGCAAAATGAAAAGGAGAAAAGCCACCATATTTGATAACTGTGTTTCTTGTCACTAGTTAAACATATCCTGAATTAAATTAACTTTGAGTTTGTATTTATTGAAAAGTTTAAAATATATTCCTCTCATATAAAAAAATCTGTAGCTTTGAATAATAAAGGCAATCATATATAGTGGAGATATTGTGAGTTTAGTTCCAGAACACTGCAAAAAAGCAAATAATGTAAAGTGAGTCACAAAAGTTTTTGATTTTTCAGTCTTATAAAGGTTATGCTTACCTTATACTATAGTCTATTAAGTATATCATTATCTCTAAGGAATTACATCTTTAATTTGAAACACTTTATTGATAAAACATGCTAATCATCTTCTGAGCCTTCAATGAGTCATAGTATTTTGCTGGTGGAGGGTCTGTAAATTTTGAGAATTACTAAAATGTGACACAGAGACATGAAGTGAAGATGGTGGCAATAGACTTGCCTGATACAAGGTTGCCACAAACCTTCAATTTGTAAAAGTCTGTGAAGTGCAATAAAATGAGGTATGTCTGTACCGTACCGTCCCAAGAGACCACTCAGCATTACATAGAATACAGTTGTTGCTGCTGTTGTTCAGTAGCTCAGTCCTGTCCAACTCTTTGCAATCCCATAGACTGCAACGTGCCAGGCTTCCCTGTCCCTCAGCAACTCCCAGAGCCTACTCAAACTCATGTCCATTGCGTCGGTGATGCCATCCAACCATCTCATCCTCTGTCGTCCTCTTCTCCTCCTCCCAGCATCAAGGTCTTTTCCAGTGAGTCAGCTCTTCGCATGAGGTGGCCAAAGGACTGGAATTTCAGCTTCAGCATCAGTCCTTCCAATGAATATTCAGGATTGATTTCCTTTAGGATTGACTCGTTTGCTCTCCTGCTGTCCAAGGGACTCTCAAGAGTCTTCTCCAGCACCACTGTTATAAAGCGTTAATTCTTTGGCACTCAGCCTTCCTTATGGTCCAACTCTCACATCAGTACATGGCTACTGGAAAAACCATTGCTTTGACTATATGGACTTTTGTCAGCAAAGTGATGCCTCTGCTTTTTAATACGCTCTCTAGGTTGGTCATAGCTTTTCTTTCAAGGAGCAAGTGTCTTTTAATTTCATGGCTGCAGTCATCATCTGCAGTGATTTTGGAGCCCAAAAATAGTACCTAAATTCTAAATAAATGCTCAAAAATGAGATTTTTCTTATCAAAGCTTAAGGTAAAATCTTATAAGCAAAAAATTTTGAAATTGTGATTCCAAATTAACTATATATTTATTTCTCCATTACTGGTTTGTTTCATTTAGCATAAAAAATTTGATTAAAAAAAAACCAATACCTATAAGAATAAATTAGTATAGCTGCTTTAGAGAGGAATTTGATAATATTTTTATAACAACAAATTTGTATATACAACCCAGAATTTCTATTTATCTTTGCATATACACAAAAGTTAAAGAAACTTATGTACAAGAATGTCCAATGTAGCATTATTTCTAGTAATAAAATGTCTATCAATATGGGAATAGGAAAACAAAATGCAACCAAATGGATGAATGCTATGTATCCAAAAATTAGGCATTAAAACGTTATAAATACTGCGTTACTGCCAAAAAATTAGGAGGTATTCTGGAAATATTCTTAAAAGCAAGCGAAAAGAGAAAGCAAAACACTTCTTATAGTTCAATTCCTTTTATATAGATTTTTTAAGGCAACATTCTATATAGATACTTACATGCTGAAAGATGCATATGATTTTGTTTGTTTGCTTTTCTTGAAATTGATTGAGACTTTTTTCCAGTGTAAACATTTCTATTTTTATTTAATTGCAGTATAATTGCTTTACCATGTTGTATCAGTTTATGCTGTATAACAAAGTCCATGGGGTCACAAAGAGTTAGAAACGACTGAGCAACTGCACTGTACAACAAAGTGAACCAGTTATATGTATCCTTATATCCCTTCCCTCTTGAATCTCCCTCCTTCTCGTCCCCCCACCCCACCCCTCTAGATCACCACAAAGCATCAAGTTGAGCAACCTGTGCTATATCGCAGCTCCCCACTAGCTATCTCTTTTACCCATGGTACTACGTGTGTGTCAGGGCTACTCCGAACAGGAAACTTTAATAGGAATTCAATTGAAGGCAGAGAGTGGGGAGGTTTTCTGTCTTAGATTTGTGCCTTCCCATTGCCTTTGAATTTCTAACCATGTGCACAAATTATATGTCTTATGTGTTAGTCACTCAGTTGTTTCCAACTCTTTGTGACCCCATGAACCATAGCCTGCCAGGCTCCTCTGTCCATGGAATTCTCCAGGCAAGAATACTGGAGTGGGTTGCCATTTCCTTCTCCAGGATATCTTCCTGACTCAGGAATTGAACCCATATCTCTTATGTTTCCTGTGTTGGCAGGCAGGTTCTTTACCACTAGCATCACCTGGGAAGCCCTGAGTCACCAGGGATTAGTAAATCAATAAGCCATTGTGTGTATTTCCTTTCAGATTTCTGTGTGTGTGTGTGTGCATTTGAAAAATAAAAAAAGAGTAGAACTTAAATGTTCTCACTAAAAAAGGTAAAAATTTAAATATGTGAGGTGATAATTGTGTTGATTAACTCAATGGAAAGAATCCTTTCTCAATGTGTACATATATTGAATCAAATTGTGCATTTTAATTATCTTAGTTTTCTTTGTCAGTTATACCTCATTAAAGCTGAAAAAGGGGAAAAAAACTTACAAATACATTTCCAACACATAAAACTTTACAATTAAATGATTTCTTCTCTCCTTTTCAAAATCACATTCAGAAAGTTTCCTTTGCTACTTTTAAAGTGATGGTTGTGTTCACTACCCATATCAATGGACTTTATTCTTTTTAGACACTAGAGGGAGTTTAGGAATGAGATGAAATATGCTGAAGAACCAAAATGGCTCCTGAAGTTCTCTGCCTGGATTTCCTTTCTCTTGTTGAGAATCTCTGTAGCATTAAAGCCTTACTACAATCATGGCTGATTTTGTAGATATATTGGTAGGAGCTCATGTGTAAACTGAAACATATTTTAAGTTCTCCTGGGGAGATTGCTATTAAGAAAAGTCCTGTGAATTATCTTGAAAAAAAAGAGAAGCTTTCATAAAACAGATAATCACCGAGAGTTTGTCATTATATGACTAGATTGTAGTATTTTATTTTCTTCTTTACTGACACATACTCTCAATTTGGGTTGTGATTATATTGGTGTGTTCAGTTTTGCAAGTCTTAGAAAATACAAGTACTCAATAAATGTTTAATTGCCTAATTCTCCCAGGAAAAGAATAAACAGTTGCTGTGCTTGGTTTGTTTGTTTGTTTTTCCCCTAATTACCTGGTTTAAATGACTGTCTAAATCCTACTAGACAGCTCTCTGTCTTCATCTATTCATTTATTCAACAATTTCTTTACATGTTTACTACGTGCCAGGCAGAGTAACAATCACTGGTGGTAAACAAAATAAAGATTCTGACCTAGAAAATTTTGCCATTTTGTGAGAACGGACAATAACAGAATACACAAATAGAAATATATTATCAGAAAATGTATGATAGGCAAAAATGAATATCATGTGATAAACATTACTAGTGAATACCTGGTTTTCTTATAGTTCTGAGTATGCATAGGTTTACTTTACCCTCATGCACGGCCACTTGATTTATTCTGGATAATAAATATGTAAGTACTGGGTTGATCAAAAAGTTCATTCCAGTTTTCCCTAAGATGTTATGGAAAAGTTTGAACAAACGTTTTGGCCAATCCAATAGAATAGTTATGTGACTGCCAGGCTGCACTGTTGGAGGGCTGTTATTTGACTCTCCAGCTCACCTCCCTTTAACATGGCAATCAGGACAGTGCATGTTGCCTTGGAGACAGGAGGAGACTGCAGTGCTGGGCCACCATGTGGAAGGTGACTTGGGTGAAAATTTGCCTGGACTTTACCTGAAAAGTTTATGTGAGTAAAAATATAACTCTGCTCAAAGGTAATAAAAATGTGGAGCTGTTTGTTACTACAACATAACCAAGCCTGTCCTGACTGATACACTGGAGAGTGATGGGGGAGTTCTTAGAGTAGTCAAAGAAGGGTTTCTGACAAAGTGGAGATGGGCTTCCCTTTCGGCTCAGCTGGTGAAGAATCTGCCTGCAATGCAGGAGACCTGAGGTCAATCCCTGGGTTGGGAAGATCCCCTGGAGAAGAGAAAGGCTACATACTCCAGTATTCTGGCCTGGAGAATTCCATGGGGTCACAAAGAGTCAGACACGACTGAGCAACTTTCAAAGTGGAGGTACAATACAGTTATAGTTATTTGGCTGTGACTTTGAGTCAAGGAAGGGTAGCCACGAATAAGAATGGTACTTAAATATCACTGAGTGGATCCACTGCTTTAGAATCATTGGAGCAGCAGGTCCCAACCTTTTTGGCACCAGAGACCAGTTTCATGGAAGTCAACTTTTCTGCAGACCTGGAGGAGGGGGAAAATGGTTTGGGGATGATTCAAGCACATAACCTTTATTGTGCACTTCATTTCTATTATTACATCAGCTCTACCTCAGATCATCCGGCATTAGATACCCAAGATTGGGGACCCTGTGTTGGAGGGTGCTTATCAAATGCATAGATGCTTTGACCTCACCCTGACTCATTGAATTAGAATTTCCAAGGTGTCAAGGACAGGGGGAGTCTCAGAAGTCTATAATTTTAGTAATTTCCCAGATTGCTTTGATCCACAGCCATCAAAGAATCTTAGAATCACTTAGAATCTCTTAGAATCACTGAATTCAGATTCAAGCCATGATTGTCTCCATTTCTGATGTAGAAATTTTGAATTATATACCTCTCAATCTTTACCTTACTCTGACAAGGGGAAAAATAAAGGGAAGACCAGTTTTCAATTCATACGGAAATAACTTTCTTTTCTTTCTAGAGTTCTGACAGAATATGATTCCATATGTGTCTGTCTCAGTTTCATGGACTCTACTTTATCTTTACAGCATTATCATATCAAAGAAAGATCTTTTTTTTTTTTTTTTTGGTTTGGCTTATATTGACAGGATCCAATTGAAACTTAAAAAACATCATTTGAGAAAAAGAAACATCAAGGTAGTCCAGATGTTTTTGTTGTTTGAATCTAAGAACTATAAAGACTGATTTTTGATTGTTTACCGTGTGCACACAATTACCCTGCAAGACAATATAGGCTACTCAATGACATCTTGCTTTCAGAAAAACGTTGGTGTTTTAAAGTGTTTACTCTTTTCCTTTAAGTAATACCTGAGAGTTATTTTTCATTTTAATAACTACATTTATAAGGTAAATTAAATAATTAATGAAAGGGCTATTAAATGATTGATTCTTGAGTAATTGTGAATTTACAGAGTTTTCAGTCTAGTTTTTGTGTGTCTATATGGAAACTGAATAACTGAGCCTACATTCAAGGCCCTAAATTTGTGGCTAGGAAAGGAAGGCCAGTGCAGAGGGGAGTCATTGCTATACTATACTTTGTAAGGCTGCCTATATTAAATGTTTCAATTTTATGCTTTTCAAAGCCAAATGTATATCTCTTCACTGTATTGTACTAAAATACATTTTTAGCTAAAATAGTAAGAGAAGATATACAAGGCAGTCTGATCATGTGCTTCTACTCCATTCTAGAAGTCCCTTCAATAACAGTAAAGGCCATAATGTTTACAATTTTCTGCCTTTATACAAAGACAAGGGAACGGATAAAATCTTATTTACTGAAAGTAACAGAGCAGAAGTTGATAGCGATAAATCCTGTACCCAGATATCACAAAGACACTCTGCATGTGTAGGTTTATGCCAGTGAACTATGGCAATGGAAGAGAAATTTCAAGTCCTCAGCACTGCAGCCCCTCCCCACAAGAATTCCAACATTCCTGTGTAAGAGACAATACCTGAGTGAGGGAATGAATGATTCTGTAAATTTTTAGAGAGGCTCTAGATGACAAAACAGTATCACTGAATTCCTGAAACTTTTGACTTTGTCAGATGACTCTAGCAAAATGCATGAATAAATATTCTGTGTTGACCTGTTTCCCTAAGTCAAGAGCCTGGGAAAGAATGTAAATGGCGATTTGGATGGCATGACTGTTGACAATTCAAAGATCCTTTAAATTTCACAGAACTGGGGTTTAAACAATAGGATGCATGTCAGACTCTTTGCAACCCCATAGACTACATAGCCCACCAAGCTCTTCAGTCCATGGACTTTTCTATGCAAAAATACTGGAGTATGGGGAGGGAGGTGGGAGGGGGGGTTAAGGATGGGGAACACGTGTACACCCATGGTGGATTCATGTTGATGTATGGCAAAACCAATACAATATTGTAAAGTAAAAATAATAATAAGAATAAAAAGTAAAAAAATTAAAATAAAATAAAATAAAATAATTTTTTAAAAAATGTAGAAAAAAAAAAAAATACTGGAGTGGGTTGCCATTTCCAGGGGATCTTCCCAAGCCAGGGATTGAGCCTTCATTTCCTGCATCTCTGCATTGGCAGGCAGATTCTTTACCAATGAGCCACTTGGGAAGACCCAACTAATAGCTCAATTAAGTTCAATTATTATTATTGATATATTGTTATCTTATTCTATTATTGTTGTTGTAATATTCTATTATTATTCTATTATTATTATTATTGATAGTTCAATTATTATTACTGTTAAATTCACCACCAGAGGGAGCTTATCATTCCTTTCATGTAGAGACCAACAGGCTCCAAAGCTATGACTTGTTTTCTGCATTCCATGTTATATAATTATATATTTCATATTATATAATTTTTTTGCTGGGGATAAATATTGAAAGGTTTATTTTCACCTCAGTTCCATTCAGTTGGTCAGTTGTGTCCCACTCCTTGTGACTCCATGGACTGCAGCAAACCAGGCCTCGCTGTCCATCACCAAGTTTATCCCAGAGTTTATCCAAACTCATGTCCATTGAGTCAGTGATGCCATCCAACCATCTCATCCTCTGTCATCCCCTTCTCTTCCTGCCTTCAATCTTTCACACCATCAGGGTCTTTTCAGCTCTTCGCATTAGGTGGTCAAAATATTGGAGTTTCAGCCTCAACATCAGTCCTCCCAATGAACACTCAGGACTGATCTCCTTTAGGATGGAATGGCTGGATCTCCTTGCAGTCCAAGGGACTCTCAAAAGTCTTCTCCAACACCACAGTTCAAAAGCATCAATTCTTCGGTTCTCAGCTTTCTTTATAGTCCAATCACATACATGACTACTGAAAAAAACCACACCTTTGATTAGACAGAACTTTGTTAGCAAAGTAATGTCTTTGCTTTTGAATATGCTATCTAGATTGGTCATAACTTTTCTTCCAAGGAGTAAGTGTCTTCTAATTTCGTGGCTGCAGTTACCATCTGTAGTGATTTTGGAACCCCCAAAAATAAAACCTGCCACTGTTTCCACTGTTTTCCCATCTATTTGCCATGAAGTGATGGGACCAGATGCCATGATCTTCGTTTTCTGAATGCTGAGCTTTAAGCCAACTTTTTCACTCTCCTCTTTCACTTTCATCAAGAGGCTCTTTAGCTCTTCACTTTCTGCCGTTAGGGTGGTGTCATCTGCATATCTGAGGTGATTGATATTTCTCCCAGCAATCTTGATTCCAGCTTGTGCTTCTCCCAGCCCAGTGTTTCTCTTTCTCATGATGTACTCTGCATAGAAGTTAAATAAGCAGGGTGGCAATATACAGCCTTGACATACTCCTTGTCCTATTTGGAACCAGTCTGTTGTTCCATGCCCAGTTCTAACTGTTGCTTCCTGACCTACATACAGATTCCTCAAGAGGCAGGTCAGGTGGTCTGGTATGCCCATCTCTTGAAGAATTTTCCACAGTGTATTGTGATCTACACAGTCAAAGGCTTTGGCATAGCCAATAAAGCAGAAATAAATATTTTTCTGGAATTCTCTCGCTTTTTTCATGATCCAGCGGATGTTGGCAATTTGATCTCTGGTTCCTCTGCCTTTTCTAAAACCAGCTTGAACATCTAGGAGCTCACGGTTCACGTATTGCTGAAGCCTGGCTTGGACAGTTTTGAGCATTACTTTACTAGAGTGTGAGATGAGTGCAATTGTGTGGTAGTTTGAGCATTCTTTGGCATTGCCTTTCTTTGGGATTGGAATGAAAACTGAGGTAGGATAACTGAAACAGATCACAATGATCTCACTCAGTAGAGGAGATAGAAGTTGTAGTTTGAGCATTCTTTGGCATTGCCTTTCTTAGGGATTGGAATGAAAACTGACCTTTTCCAGTCCTGTGGCCACTGCTGAGTTTTCCAAATTTGCTGATATATTGAGTGCAGCACTTTCATAGCATCATATTTCAGGATTTGAAATAGCTCAACTGGAATTCCATCACCTCCACTAGCTTTGTTTATAGTGATCCTTCCTAAGGCCCACTTGACTTTGCATTCCAGTATGTCTGTCTCTAGGTGAGTGATCACACCATCGTGATTATCTGGGTTGTGAAGCTCTTTTTTGTACAGTTCTTCTGTGTATTCTTGCCACCTCTTCTCAATATCTTCTGCTTCTGTTAGGTCCATACCATTTCTGCCCTTTATCAAGCCCTTCTTTGCAGGAAATGTTCCCTTGGTATCTCTAATTTTCTTGAAGAGATCTCTAGTCTTTCCCATTCTATTGTTTTTCTCTAATTCTTTGCACTGATGACTGAGAAAGGCTTTTTTCATCTCTTTGCTATTCTTTGGAACTCTGCATTCAAATGGATATGTCTTTCCTTTTCTCCTTTGCTTTTCACTCCTTTAGATTTATGCTATTCTATTTGTCTCAGAAAGCAGGAGAGAAATTTTAATCAATCACAAATCTCTAACTTATTGCCTACTCAAAACTTCCCCCAATTGAAAATAGAGACAGAAACTAACTGGAGAATTATATTTCCCTCATGTACCGCTCCATAAGCCTAAAATGTATTCTACTGCCTAGGCTCTGATTTAAATTTTACTACATTTTTCTAAAATATCACATCAAATCTAGGCTGAGTCAAAGAACAGAGGAAAGATTCTTGGAGAAAAATGATTGGCTGGTTGGTGACTTATGAGTCATTTGAAGGTCATTTGAAAGAAATGGGAAGTTATTAATCACTAAATATACAGGTTCTGTGATGCAAAATGAGTATTTTCTAGAGAGCTGCTATACAACATTATATCCATAATGAAGGCTATTACACCATACACTTAAAATTCTGCTGGAGGAGTAGATCTCATTTAAATGCTTTCTTGAAAATGAAATAAAAGCTAAAATTTTAAAAATTAAAGTCTTGTGCACTTTAAAAAAGAAAAAAGAAAGTCTTGTTTAAAGAAGAAAATAGAAGTCTTGTGGACTTTCCTGGCAGTCCAGTGGTTAAGACTCCTCACTCCCAATGCCAGGGGCATGGTTTCAATCCCTCATCAGGAAACTAAGATCCTGCATGCCTTGGGTGAGGCCAAAAAAATCAGGAAACAAAAAAGAAAGTCTTGGCTATCCTCAACTGAAGTTACCTTCTGCGGTGACATAGTAGCATAAATCTACCTTTGATGTCAATAGTCATTAATAGTAACTGCAAATGAGCAAAGATCTTAGAACCCTTATTCACCAAAGGACTTATCTATAATGATTGAAAAGTGAAGCAAATCTTTTTTGTATAGAAGCAAATAATCTCTGAAAGTAAACTAAAATCAAGTAGTGGAAGATTATATTTTATTTTTCTTTTGGTACCTGCTTGTCCAAAGCAATAATTTATGTCCCTTTTACTGCCAATAGCAAAAGTGTGCCCTTTAAGAAGTAGGCCCATTTTGATATTTTTGAAGGCTTGGTAAATCTGCTATATGTGTAAATATCTAAGTAATATAAATTTCTGGTGCTGAGGAAAAAGATTCAGTATTTTATTATTTGTTTGCTCCATTTATATAGAGCCTGTGACCATGGCAACCAGGTACTACAAACTGACCTCAATGGAACCCACTGTTACCACTTTATCTAAATTGCTCCTGGAAGCACACAGCTTTATAGGTTTATTGAATTGCATTAGATTATGGGCATTCTTGAAGGAGTTCAAAATGGGAGAAATGGCTGTTTTTACCCAAAGAAGAAGTACTGTTTTCTTTGCACCATTTCTGGCAGGTAGTATTCATACTTGACTTAAGGATTTAAAGAAACAAAGACAGGAGATTTGCAGACACATAAGGTAGACAGATGACATATGTTTATCTCTGCTCCATCCCACAGCCCCATTAATAACAATAAAAAGATATAAGACATACAATTTTGTGCCTTTATTCAGAGACAAAAGATCAGAAAGATTGTCAATAGAATTCTGAAGGTTGGAAAATAGATGGATGAGTCATAACTGATTTAGCAGAGCAGAGATTCTTAAAACCAAACTGTCTGTGGGGGAGGGCAAGTTGAGTCATGCTATAGAATCCTCAAGGCTCAGTGATAGAAAGGACTAGAACCATCCAAATCAAGTCCAGGCTATACAGTGGGGCTGAAAACATGGGGCATGGCTCACTGAGCTCTCACACATGCAAATTCACATCCTACACACTGGGTTAGGTAACTCTCCAAGACCATATGAGGGGGCAATTGGTCACTGGGCTAAAACCCAGGTAATGAGTGAAAATCTGAATACTAAATGCCAGGCTTCCAGCCCCCTGCCCTGTCCAACTCTCAGCATATACCAATCAGGCTAGAATACTGGATGAGTCTTCTTGGGAAATAGGCAGGTACTTCTGTTTTGTTTTTTATACTGAAGTATAGTTATAATTAATGGTTTACAATATTATAGTCATTTAGGGGTATAACATAGTAATTCAATATTTTTATAGATTCTATCCATTTAAAGTTATTATTAAATATTGGATATTCCTAGTGCTATACAATATATTATTGTAGCTTATTTATTATCTCTTAATCCTCTATCCTTATTTTGCCTCCATTTGCCTCTCCACACTGGAAATCACTAATTCTCTATATCTGTGAGCCTGTTTCTATTTTGTTATCACTTATTTGTTTTTGTATTATATTTTAGATTCCACATGTAAGTGAAAAAGAAATGGAGCAGGATCCTATGGTCCTTGTCTCCCCACCATGTCTTCTGCCTGTCTTTTGTCTGTGGAAAACTTTAGTCAAAAAATAAGTTTAATCAGAGAAGTGAGAAATGTGGAAACAAAGGAAAACAGGCAAAGGAGACTAAATAATAATAATGCAGTCCTTAAGCATGGTCAAGGACCTTTAGCTTCTTCTCAAGAGCTATAGGTAATATTCTGAGCCACATCCTGTGAGTTGTCTTACAAATGCTAAAAACCAAGCGGAGAAGTTAACTACAGGATGACCAGGCTGTACCCACAACTTGAGCTGCCACAATCCTTGCCAGAATTGACTGCAAGGAAACTGGAGAAAATGGACCCTGGAACTGAAGATTAACTGCACCTAAAACAACCAAGATGATGTTGGTCTGACCACCGGTGACCAATTTGAACATAACTTAAAGATGACTATACTGATTCTACATGGCACCCCTCTCCCCTGACTCTATCTATAAAAGCTCTCACCCCCTGCTTGTCAGGGTGGGGGCGAGTTGGCCTTTGGACAGACACCACCCGACTCCAGTTTCTGGCATCTGAAATAAAGCAAACTTCCCTTCCCACCAGCCCTGTTTATTGGGTTTTGAGCACTGAGCAACCATACCCACCACACTTCAGTATTTGTCTTTCTCTGTCTGACTTATTCCAATAAGCATACCCTCCAGGTCCATCCGTGTTGTTGCAAATGGCAAAATTTCATTCTCTTTTATAAAGCTGAGTAATATTCTATTGTATATATACCATATTTTTATTCATTCATCTATTGGTGGACACTTAGCTTGATATTAAGCATCATATCCTGGTTATTGTAAATAACACTGCTATGTACATAGAGGTGCATGTATCGTTTTTAATTAGTTTTTTTTTTTTTTTCATTTTCTTCAGATGTATACCAGGTGAATCCATCAAGGTACTTGTATTTTAAATTGATCAACATCTTATGCTGCTAAGATCTTATAGCCCCTTAAGGTACCAAAATCAATAATGAGGTCATCTCTCAGGTACCCAAATGTGAATCAAGACAAGGTTCTATGGTTTTCACCTTCCTTCCATTTCATTTAACCCTACCCTTCAATAGCAGGGGCTTCCCAAGTGGCTTAGTAGTAAAGAATAGGCCCACAAATGCAGTAGACCCAGATTCAGTCCCTGGGTTGTTAAGATCCCCTGGAGAAGGAAATGGCAACCCATTGCAGTATTCTTGCTAGGTAAATTCCATGGATAGAGGAGCCTGGCAGACTACAGTCCATGGGGCCGCAGAATCAGAGTATGCACACAAACACAGTGTGGGGAATAATAAAGCATGGTGGAGAAACAGAGGAAATGGCAGCCCACTCCAGTACGCTTGCCTGGAGATTCATGGACAGAGGAGCCTGGCGGGCTATAGTCCACAGATTGACAAAGAGCTGGACATGACAGACAAACACTCTTGTGTATGCATGTGAAGTTACTTCAGTCGTGTCTGACTATTTGTGACCCAATGACTGCAACTCACCAAGCTCCTCTGTCCATGGGATTCTCCAGGCAAGAATACTGGAGTGGGGTGCCATTTCTTCCTCCAGGGCATCTTCCTGACCCAAGATTGACTCTTACATTTCCTGCATTAGCAGGAAGAAGAGGCACAGAGTAGTAGAGGGAAACATGACCACTGTGGAAATTTTCTTACAAAAGTGGCTACTATTATTGCTCTTCATCCTCCTTTGCAATGTAATTTTGGAGTCGTTTCCATCAAAAGATGAGATTTCTTTCTCTGCCTCTTGAAACTAGGCTAATCGTGTGATTTGCTTTGACCAATAAAATGCAGCAGAAGTGATGTCATTTCTGACTATAAGCCACAAAACACGCCCTTTCTTGGAACATTGCCACCCCCATATGAACAAGCCCAGTTTGGCTGGCTGGAGAAGGGGAGAAGTTGGGAAACAGAGCAAAGCTGGCCCATCTGAGGTTATCCTGGACCAACCAGTCAACCTAGTAGCCAGTCACAGACTTAGAGTAAGTCCAGTCAATGAGACTTCCCTGGGGGTCCAGTGGCTAAGACTCCAAGCTCCCAATGCAGGGGGCCTGGGTTTGATCCTTGGTCAAGGAACTAGATCCCACATACTGTAACTAAAAGTTGACATGCCTGAACTTAAGATCCAGCAGGCCTCAATTAAAAATGAGTAAACCCAATCAAGACTACCTAGCTGGGCTCAACCAAATTTGTAACCCATAGACTCATGGACTAAATAAATGATTTTTTACTTTTAAGACAATAATTTTTTGAGGCGGCTTATTATGTGGCAAAAGCTAATTCATCTCTCCCTGTCTTCTTTCCACACTTCACAAGAACATAAAGGCAGGTTTCCATCTCATCTCCTTTCTATCATGGGCTGTACTCAAGTATATCATTGCTCACCATTCATCTTCCCGGGACACCAGACCTCACAGTGCAGCCTTAATGGCAGAATCAATCTTGTCTCTATACTATGGAGGGAACTCTGTGATCTAATCTGTCAGACCTAGCTCATAATATGTTAATGATCTCTAAAGGAATTTCTTAAATTACTTTCCCTTTCTATAAGCCTGGCTTCTAAGACAATTTTATTGTTGCAGACTAAAAATTTCTAATTTGTATGCAAGTGCAGAGTGACTCCTCTTTCTCTTATGTATCATAGCTTTAACGATCCTAATCCTCCCAAGGCAAACAGATATCTCTGAAAAAATGGGGAAGAAGAAGGGGAAGGTCACATTGATACTAATACAAAAAAATAATAATATAACTCTGAAATGTATTTTAAAACATTATCTTCCTAACATGTATGAACTAGGTTCCCTTGCAGCAATGAGACACATTCTAGATTCTTCATTAATGGTAGCAAAAGATTGTAATTTGTGAAATTCTGTGTCTAGAGGGAACATTTTAGAACTTTTTGGTACTACTGTGTAACCAGTTGGGGTTGCAGTGCAGGAAGTCAGTCATAAACTTCCGCAACCACTTCTTTCTTTCTTTCATATGCTGTAATGTCCAATGTAATTTTGAATAGAAGGTGTGATGATACCCTTGCCTTGTTTCAGTATTAACATGGAAAGTATTCAGTTCTTAAATATGATGTTATTTATAAGCTTTTGAAATATCATACAACATATTGAGGGGGTTACCTTTTACTTCTAATTTGCTGAGATATTTTATCAAGAACGCTGAACTTAGTCAATACTTTTTAATACAGTGAATTTCACATTTTAGGTATTGTGACTTTTAACTTTACAATTTCTGTTTAGTGTTCATAGTCTCAATTTCTCTTCTCATTATCATCATGTTCTTCTGTGACTCTGAGCCTATTTATAATAGCCATTTAAAACCTTTGTTTTTAATCATTCTACTAACTATCTTATTTCTGGGTTTGTAGCTGTTGACTGGTTTTTCTCCTGATTATAGGTCATAATGACCTTCTTCTTGGTATTTCTAAATTTTTTTTACTGGGTCCTAGGCATCATGATTTTACTTTTTGAGAGTTAGAATTATGGTTGTTGCCCTTTAAAGAGTATTAAATTATGTTCTGGCGAGCAACTAAGTTTCTTGCTGATTAGTTTGAATGTTTCAAGTCTTGATTTTAGCCTTTATAGGGTAGGTTCTAGATCACCCTTTACTTTAGGGCAAGTGTAGCTCTAGTACAAAAGCATGAGTTGCCTCTGATGTTGTCTCCACAGTGTCCTAGGCCATACGTGGGGACACTCCACTGCAGCTAATCATAACTCAAAGTCTCCTAGATTTGAGTGAGCTCTAGGAGTGGTTCTACAGTTTCTTGTGATCCACACAGTCAAAGTCTTTGGCATAGTCAATAAAGCAGAAATAGATGTTTTTCTGGAACTCTCTTGCTTTTTCCATGATCCAGCAGATATTGGCAATTTGATCTCTGGTTCCTCTGCCTTTTCTAAAACCAGCTTGAACATCAGGGAGTTCATGGTTCACATATTGCTGAAGCCTGGCTTGGAGAATTTTGAGCATTACTTTACTAGCATGTGAGATGAGTGCAATTGTGCGGTAGTTTGAGCATTCTTTGGCATTGCCTTTCTTTGCAACTGGAATGAAAACTGACCTTTTCCAGTCCTGTGGCCACTGATGAGTTTTCCAAATTTGCTGGCATATTGAGTGCAGCACTCTCACAGCATCATCTTTCAGGATGTGAAACAGCTCAACTGGAATTCCATCACCTCCACTAGCTTTGTCCATAGTGATGCTTTCTAAGGCCCACTTGACTTCACATTCCAGGATGTCTGGCTCTAGATGAGTGATCACATCATCATGATTATCTGGGTTGTGAAGATCTTTATTGTACAGTTCTTCCATGTATTCTTGCCACCTCTTCTTAATATCTTCTGCTTCTGTTAGGTCCATACGATTTCTGTCCTTTATCAAGCCCATCTTTGCATGAAATGTTCCCTTGGTATCTCTCATTTTCTTGAAGAGATCTCTAGTCTTTCCCATTCTGTTGTTTTCCTCTGTTTCTTTGCACTGATTGCTGAAGAAGGCTTTCTTATCTCTTCTTGCTATTCTTTGGAACTCTGGATTCAGATGCTTATATCTTTCCTTTTCTCCCTTGCTTTTCACTTCTCTTCTTTTCACAGCTATTTGTAAGGCCTCCCCAGACAGCCATTTTGCTTTTTGGCATTTCTTTTCCATGGGGATGGTCTTGATCCCTGTCTCCTGTACAATGTCATGAACCTCATTCCATAGTTCATCAGGCACTCTATCTATCAGATCTAGGCCCTTAAGTCTGTTTCTCACTTCCACTGTATAATCATAAGGGATTTGATTGAGGTCATACCTGAATGGTCTAGCGGTTTTCCCTACTTTCTTCAATTTGAGTCTGAATTTGGTAATAAGGAGTTCATGATCTGAGCCACAGTCAGCTCCTGGTCTTGTTTTTTTGACTGTATAGAGCTTCTCCATCTTTGGCTGCAAAAAATATAATGAATCTGATTTTGGTGTTGACCATCTGGTGATGTCCATGTGTAGAATCTTCTCTTGTGTTGTTGGAAGAGGGTGTTTGCTATGACCAGTACATTTTCTTGGCAAAACTCTATTAGCAGTGATTTTAGAGCCTCCCAAAACAAAGCCTGTCACTGTTTCCATTGTTTCCCCATCTATTTGCCATAAAGTGATGGGACCAGATGCCATGATCTTCGTTTTCTGAATGCTGAGCTTTAAGCCAACTTTTTCACTCTCCTCTTTCACATCCATCAAGAAGCTCTTTAGTTTTTCTCCCCTATCTGCCATAAGGGTGGTGCCATCTGCATATCTGAGGTTATTGGTATTTCTTCCGGCAATCTTGAATTCAGTTTGTACTTCATCCAGCTCAGGGTTTCTCATAATGTACTCTGCATATAAATTAAATAAGCAGGGTGACAATATACAGTCTTGATGTACTCCTTTCTCAATTAGGAACCAGTCAGTTGTTCCATGTCTGGTTCTAACTGTTACTTCTTGATTTGCATTCAGAATTCTCAGGAGGCAGATCAGGTAGTCTGGTATTCCCATCTCTTTCAGAATTTTCCACAGTTTGTTGTTATCCACACAGTCAAAGGCTTTGGCATAGTCAATAAAGCAGAAATAGATGTTTTTATGGAACTCTCTTGCTTTTTTGATGATCCAATGGATGTTAGCAACTTGATCTCTGGTTCCTCTGCCTTTTCTAAATCCAGCTTGAATATCTGGAAGTTCATGATTCACGTACTGTTGAAGCCTGGCCTCTCATGTTCCAGACCTCTCATGGCCCTAATTAACTGTCCCTCCCCTATCATACCAAAGTAGTCTCTTTTTAACTGTTTTGTGGCATTTATCAGAGGAGATTAGAATTGTCTACTTGCATCTCTGTTTCCCCTTCTAGAACACAAGTTTTCCCCTTCTAGAACACGAGTGAGGGTGATGTCTTCTTCACTTTTTTGTAGAGTCAATGATTGAATTGAACTGCTAGTTCATTTCCCATGACCTATATTTCTCCCTTAATGTCTTCTTAACTACTTACCAGTTCCTCACACTAGATCTCTTATGTCCAGTTTGCTGGATGACTAGCATAATGAGGATTACATTTGAATCTCCAGTTGGAAAAAGTCCTTGCAAATTACTTTCAACCTTTCAGCTCAGTTCAGTTGCTCAGTCATGTCTGACTCTTTGTGTCCCCATGGACTGCAGCTAGCCAGGCTTCCCTGTCCATCACTAACTCTCGGAGATTGCTCAAACTCACATCCATCGAGTCAGTGATGCCATCCAGCCATTTCATCCTCATCAAACACAGGGATTGTCAGACTTCGAGACCATTGTTTCAGCATGTTCACCTGCTTGGTCCCAAATATATACTGTCTCTAGACCATTGCATTACTTGGAAAGTGAATTTGTTGTCTTATGGTTATACTATCACCAGAGAGCCTGTGTTCTATTGCCTTTGGATTGTTAAGCCATATTTCTTTCTCCTTTTCTCCTACCATTTCTGTTGTTCTCTTTTTATTGACACCCTTGCCTAAGGTTTCAGAGCCTTGTGTCTTTAGCTGGAGCACACAGCAGGGGTCTAGCAGCAGCAGATTCAATTTGCTTAATTGTTTGCTCTTAGCAGATAGAATAACTTGTTAAATCGTCCCTCTGTGCATCTACATCTCATATAAATCCAAAATGTGGTGTGATTTCTGCTGAGTCTATGCAAAACCTACAGTATTAGAAATCTGGGCTAATCAAATGAAGGAAATGTAGAATTATTGAAACTTGGTAACCCTTCACATCCAGGGTAAGTCTGACACTTTACTATTACATTGGGCTGTTGCACAGTTAGAGTAGAAGCTGTGACTGTCTCCTCTGCTCATCTCTTAGGTCACTGGCTTGTTGCCTTTCTAAGCATGGGACCTTGCTCAAAGTGAGTATGGAGAGGAACAGAACTGGGAGGAGCCAATGGGCCTCAGGTGATCCTGAAGCAATGGCGTAACATTTCTAGCTTCCTCACCTCCTAGAAAGATACTTTGAGGTATTTAAATAGTCTTGAGGAAGGGCTCCTGTAGGATGAAGTTCCAAATGCATGAAGCCGTCACTCCTTTATTAATGTACCCTTTGTTGAATTTTCCCCTTTTCCTTCATTACCTCTCCATTCCTGCAGAGAAATGACTTACATCCAAATCCTTGTCACAGGGTCTGCTTTTAGTAAAACCAAAATTATTCAAATTTGTCTAAGTGGGTAGAAAATAACAAAAGCTACACATGTGAACAAACCACTCACTATTCAAGTGATGGTAGGTTGTTGGCTAGGACTGTGAATCTTACTGTCAAGGAAAAAGGATCCAATTTATAATGCCCCTTTATATGTGCTATAGAATGTTCCAGCTGCCTTATAGATGTGGCTTTATTTATTCCTAATGGTACTTTCCTCATGAAGTCAATGTAAGAATTACATGAGTTAAAGCATATAAAGTATTTGGTGCTGTGCCTAGTCAATATTACTATTATTTGCTTTTAATGAGATTGAAAAAGATTGAGGCTCAAAGATATGAAATATGTGTTTGAAGGCAGTGGATAAGGGATTCAAATCCAGCTCTGCCTATTTCCAAAGTCCACCACACTCTGCTTGCTGCCTCCCTTTTTAGTGATGGCCCAAAACATCTATGTATTGAAAAGAATAATTTAACTTACAAATGTAAACACTTTTCCTCTGAAATATTGGATATGCTTCTAGCTCCTTTCAGCTTTAAAATGCTACCTTGTCCTCGTTTAAACAGGCTGGCACTCTCACATGAATCATCACACAACATGGTATTCGCTAAGATTTTCACTATAAAAGAGCAGCCTTCACCAAATTCTCCACTGGCAGGGATATCTTTTAAAATGTCAAGTCTCTTAAAGAAGAAAATAGATCTATCTCTATTTCTGTCTCCTATCCTAACAAAACCCAATTAGGGTAGCAATAACTGTTCATCTGCTTACTATCAAGATCAGTTAGCATTGGACTTTCATGATGACAGATGACTCAAGCGTCCCCACATTACCCTGAGAACAGGACCTAACTTTGTGCATAACATTTAGACAAATTTTGAATAATTATTCTGAAGTTATTGAAAATTCCACCAAAGCTCAACTACATTTACGTTTCTTCTAGGTCTGACAAACAGAACACAACTAAGTGGCCTAATGCAACAACACTTGCTATTGTTGTTCAGCCACTAAGTTGTGTCTGACTATTTGCAACCCCTTGGACTGCAGCACTCCAGGCTTCCCTGTCCTTCACTATCTCCTGGAGTTTGCTCTTGTTCCATATGCTGGTAGTAATTTTTAAATTCTTCTTTAGAGACTCTGCTAGAAGAGTTAATCTTATATTCTTGATACAAGGGATCTGTCTTCCTTCTGGGATGCTTGTCATTGACTAAACTCAAGTCTTTTGAATCAAAGGAATGTCTATTTAGCCAGCTTTGGGATCACAGTGATGTTGATACATAAATAATTTCCATTACAAAAATAATACTGACTTATTAAAGAGCATTTAGTAAATATAGATGGTCAAATGAAATAATTGATGGAAGGAAATTAATCATCTATAATCCTCTTCACCAGAAAAATATTCACTTAAAACAGTCTGATACACCATCATTCTGTTAATACATTTTTAATATAACAATTACACTATGTATTCAATTATGTATTTTTCTTATTTAACTCAATCTTATAAACACTTTTACTGTATATCTACCTTTGAAACATAGCTTTCAAAGTATTTGCAAGATTTAACTGAGTAGATACACATGGTTTTTCCAATGATTAAACTATGATTAGACATTTTGGTGGTTTCCAAAATTTTGGTATTATAAATAATAATGTGAATTTTCTATATTTAGGATCATTTCATTAGACTTTTATCTTTAAGTAGAATTGCTGAATCAAAGGCATAAACAAGTTTAAATAGTCTGATAAAATTGACAACTCCATTTGTATGTTTTTAAGCTTAACTCTTGGCAAAATTTTGGTGTTGCCATTTTGTCTGTTTCTTCCCAAACTCTTGCCCTCTGCCTGTCCCTCCCTCTGTTGTCCTTTCTCTCTTTACTTCTCACAAGCCCCAGTTCCTCACCTTGCCCCTAGTTGCCCAAGGATCTCAGGCCAGTCTCTGCTTCCTCCTCCATCTCCATCTCCTTAAGTGGTGCTGTTCCTGATTCTCTTTCCAATCTCAGATCTCCTTCCCTTGAAAACTTGCATTGCTTAGGTATTTGTCATTGTATGAACTCAGGTATTATCCCTATCAGATGTTTCCATTTTAACAAATACCTTCTATGTCTTAATGCAGAGAAATAAGAAATGTGAGAGTTATAACTTAGTGGTCAAAACAATGGAGAAGAATTTTGGGTATGACTCTCTCTGATGGAGTTATTTGTATATACTGCATAGAAACTTGCCCAATCCACTATTGATTATGAGATATAATCTTATTTTCAATTATCCAACTTGACACACACTGACACTTTCTGAGAGCTTCTCTTCTAATGGGTGCATCTCAGTAGCATGTAAGCCAACAGAAATTCTCATTCTCCAGGTGGGAGCCTGCGTAGTAGACTGTAGAATAATCAGTCTTTTTCCCTTTGCAGTTTGTCAAGAATAGTCAGTGACTGATGAGGCTGTGAAATTATCTGAACCAGCTTTGATTCATAATGTACAACTGATGAACTTTTAAGCTTACTTAAATGTCAGGAAATCAGTTGGTGACTTTTAGTATTTTCCTAGCAACAACTCCTTTCTTGTTTCCCAAACATGGACAAGAAAAGGGAAATAGTCAACTTTTGAAATTCGTGATTATGATGTAGCAAAAGGCACCTCCAAATCCAGGAAAGGAAACAACATGAAAATGTGGGGGTAAATTTCAGACTACAGTATTTGTCAGTTTGATTATGATTAAAAATTCTTTTCCTGTCTATTCCTTAGTCTGAACTGTGTTTAGATCAAAGTCTAAAATGTTAACAAATGATGTAGAAGGCCATCTTCAACTGTAAATCATTCTATGAAAGATGGAACATCTTGTACTTATCTGATCTGGTTGCTAAGTACCCACATTTCATGACTCAGGGGCCCACATAGATCTGAGGCACCAGCTGCACTTTGATATAGCAGATTGAGGAAACAGCAATACCAACCTGTTGAAAATGGATGAGGGGAAAATTGTCCCAGGATTTTAAGATGGTTCAGACAAATGAAGCAAGGAAAACCTATCTAGCATTCAAAGGTCATGAGGTAACAGACCAGCCAGGAATCATCTGAAATTTACCTTGAGCTGCTAAAGGATATTTCAGGCACAAAATACCATGCTTTCCCTGTGCTGTGCAATTGCATTTTTCCCCTTTTGGGTGCCACTCAACATTTAAACAGAACCAAATAAATATTGTTATTAATGTATTTATGTGGGATCTAGAAAAAAGGTATAGATGAGCCTATTTCCCGGTCAGGAATAGAGACACTGCCATAGAGAATGGACACGTAGACATGGGGGAAACGAAGAGGGTAGGACAAATTGGGAGATTGGGATTAACATATATACATTAATAAAATAGATAGCTGCTGAGAACCTGCTATGAAGCACAGGAAATTTTTTAATGCTCTTTGATGACCTAGAGGGGTGGGATAGGGGGAGAGATAGGAAGGAGGCCCAAGGGAAAGGGGATATACCTATACATACAGGTGATTCACCTCATTGTACTTATGATTGTAAAGCAGTTGTACAACATTGTAAAGCAGTTATACCCCAATAAAAATAATGAGAAAGTTATCTAACTTTCCATCTTTTTTTTTTTTTCTGTGCAAAAGTATATCCATGGAACTACACAAGGTAGCAAATAATAGTTTTCTTAGTGTGAATCTGGAACCTGGACTCACAATTATAACCAGCTGTGTGACTCAGATTATTGATGAGCTCTCTATGCTTCAGTTTCTTTCTCTTGTAAAATAGGATCCTTCATGAGTGAAGGGTAAATAAGATAAAGTATGAAAAGTCCTTGGGCCAGTTTTGGAGTCATAACATACAGACAATCTATATTACTTACTGCTATTATTTGTTTTTGAAGACACGTAGCCAATTGGTCTCAACTTAGACAGTAGTCATGTATGGATGTGAGAGTTGGACATAAAGAGAGCTGAGCACTGAGGAACTGATGTTTTTGAACTGTGGTGTTGGAGAAGACTCTTGAGAATCCCTTGGACTGCAAGGAGATCCAACCAGTTCTTACTAAAGGAGATCAGTCCTGGGTGTTCATTGGAAGGACTGATGTTGAAGCTGAAACTCCAATACTTTGGCCACCTGATGGGAAGGGCTGACTCATTTGAAAAGACCCTGATGCTGGGGAAGATTGAGGGCAGGAGAAGGGGACGACAGAGGATGAGATGGTTGGATGGCATCACGGACTCAATGGATGTGAGTTTGAGTAAACTCCCGGAATTGGTGATGGACAGGGAGACCTGGGGTGCTGTGGTCCATGGGTTCACAAAGAGTCAGACATGACTGAGCAACTGAACTGAACTGAACTGAACTAGAGTGTTTTGTACTTGATTCACTTTGTCTTTCTAAACTCAAGCACAAATATTATTAGAAAGATATGATACATGTTAGTACGTTGAGAAACCTGTACTTTAGAAGTGACATGCTACTCTCTAGGTATATAAAAGAACTTTGACTACATGAATTTAATTTTCAGATACTAAAAAGAAGGATAATGTGGTAGCTGAAAGCTGTGTTTCCAGAATTGCATAGAGTTGAGTTAAAATTCCTACTTAGCCTCTTACCACAATGGACAAGTTACTTAATTCCTCTTCTGAAAAACAAGAGTGGTAATGATACTTACTTTATTGATATGATAATAATGATACTTACCTTATTATGTCTTGTGAAAATGTATGAAATAGTACATCCAAATTGTGTAAAGCATGGGACCTGAGAAGTAACAAATGTTATCTATTTTTACATTAGCATCTAAGGAATGAAGGGGGGAAGTCCCAAGCACAGCTATCTGAAAAAATTGCCTTCTTCTGTTCCATTAACCAAAGACTGTCTCTTTTTCAGTGGAAGAATTTAGCAATATAAAGTCACCACATCTTTAATCTGTCTACAAATATTTCACCATTTTATATTTTTTCATCATTTCAGTTCAGTCGCTCAGTTGTGTCAGACTCTTTGCGACCCCATGAATCACAGCACGCCAGGCTTCCCTGTCCATCACCAACTCCCGGAGTTCACTCAGACTCGCGTCCATCGAGTCAGTGATGCATCCAGCCATCTCATCCTCAATCGTCCCCTTCTTCTCCTGCCCCCAATTCCTCCCAGCATCAGAGTCTTTTCCAATGAGTCAACTCTTTGCATGAGGTGGGCAAAGTATTGGAGTTTCAGCTTTAGCATCATTCCTTCCAAAGAAATCCCAGGGTTGATCTCCTTCAAAATGGACTGGTTGGATCTCCTTGCAGTCCAAGGGATTCTCAAGAGTCTTTTCCAACACCACAGTTCAAAAGCATCAATTCTTCAGTGCTCAGCCTTCTTCACAGTCTAACTCTCACATCCATACATGACTACTGGAAAAACCATAGCCTTGACTAGATGGACCTTAGTCAGCAAAGTAATGTCTCTGCTTTTGAATATACTATCTAGGTTGCTCATATTTTTTCATATCAGGTTTATTATAGAAGAGTTCCATTCTGGGATTATCTGTTCAAACATAAAAATTATAAATATTGGTTAAACTGAAAGCCTTCATACTTTTCCATGAAATTGGCATATAATTGCTATCAACTTAAGTAGCACCAAAATATAATCACTCAAACATTCATAAACTTATGTTTTTATTTTTTTCTCCACCACAGTCTGGCATTTTTAAAGGGAATTGAACTCTTATTATCTACTAGCTCCTCTCACTTCCAAGAATCTTTGAATCTAACTTTCAAAGAAAATAAACTATGCCATTTGCAGAATTCTACCTATAAACTAGCATCTACTCCAATGTTTCTGTTCTGTTTATTGCTGAAGCCACAGAATCCCCTCTTTATTTTCTACCATCCACTGTCTCTTCATATTCTCTCTGTCTTTTTCAGTCTATCCTGGTTTCCGCTACATAAATTCTTAAGAAACTTGTGGGCTTCTTGTATGTCACAAGGTTTCCCTGGTGACTCAGCTGGTAAAGAATCTGCCTGCAATGTGGGGCACCTGGGTTCAATCCCTGTGTTGGGAAGATCCCCTGGAGAAGGGAATGGCTACCCACCCATTTCAGTATTCTGGCCTGGAGACTTCCAAAGGGGGGTTGCAAAGAGTTGGGCACAGCTGATCAACTTTCACTTTCACTCAGTCCATCAGACAAGATGCTTTTCAACATATCTCTCCTAGATAATCCCATGTCAGTTTTCAGTTTATGCTGAGATGACTTGAAAGGATCTAATATTAATCTCTTCAGATAGGCTTTTGTGGTCCTGAACACCCTGAATTTTTGTACTGTGTATAGGTTGAGGCTTGGGCTTCCCAGATGGTACAGTGGTAAAGCATCCTCTTGACGTTGCAGGGGATGCAAGACAGGAGGGTTCAACCCCTGGGTCAGGAAGATCCCCTGGAGTAGGAAATGGCAACCCACGCCAGTATTCTTGCCTGACAATCCTGTGGACAGAGGAGCCTGGTGGGCAGCCATTCAGGGAGTCACACAGAGTCAGATGTAACTGAGAATGCATGCACCTAGGCCGAGGATTCCCCAGTCATCAAGTCTTGCCTACTTTTTTTTTAAACAATTTTTTCCTCCATTTATCTTTTTCTTCCCCAAATTCACTATCAGCAGCAAGAAGACACATTGCTTGGAAATCTCCTCAGTTCCATTCTTTACAAGTTCTATTTTCCACAAAACTGTAGGAAACAGTGCTACGAAGTTTTCTGCCACTATAAGACTAAGATCCTCTTGTCTCCATTTTCCAGTAACACGTTCACTTCCTCCTACACTTTCATGAGCAGAGTCATTAACATTCATGTTTCTACTTACAGTTTGTATAAGGCAATCTAGGAATTTTCTTTCATAGTCCTCAAAATTCTTTTAGCCTGTTCCCACTGCCCAGATCCAAAGCCTCTTTCACATTTTTTTAATATTCGTTACAGCAGCAGTCCCACACTCAAAGTCTATTGATTGTTATTTCCTATTGTTATTATAACAATATAACATAATGATATAATAATATAAAAATACAATATAATATAATATTTTTCTACCTCCATCTCTTAGATTTAACAATGTTGTGATTTCATTGAGTCTACCTAGATAATCCAGGATAATCTCCCTATTTAAAGTCAGCTGATGGGCAATCCTACTTTCATCCACAACCTTATTTTTCCTTTGCCATTTAACCTGACATATTCACAGATTCCAGCGAGTAGGACTTGGACACCTTTGGGGGGTTGTTATTTTGCCTACTATCACTTCTACTCAAATTCCAAACCATTAACGCCTTACAATTTGTTGTCCCAAATAATTTAATTCCTTGTGGCTGCTACCCTCTATTCTAGGTGAATAGAGTAAAAGATTGAGTTATTTCTTATTATAACTATTATTAGTAATATAATAATGAAGGTAATATGGCATTGAAGGGGCAAATTTTGCCAATCTCAAATTTTCTAGGCCAGCCTCAGAGATACAGTAGAGTATTCAGAATGTATAATAGTCAATTTGAATCAAATTTGGTAGACAGTGTTAATGATCTAGGGATGATTAACCACTAACTTATACCAAATAGAATATTGTTCATGTGTTCTGACACAGTATGTTATGAATAAATTGTGTTATGTTTTAATATGTTGATTAAGTGAAAGAATCATAATGTTTATCATGTGTTTGAGTAATATCATGAATTCATGTAAGCCAGCAGTTATTTCTTAATTACCAAAGTTTTAAGAAATATCTCAAGCTTTTACTCTGCTGCTGCTGCTGCTGCTGCTGCTGCTGCTGCTAAGTAACTTCAGTCGTGTCTGACTCTGTGCGACCCCATAGACAGCAGCCCACCAGCCTCCCCCATCCCTGGGATTCTCTAGGAAAGAACACTGGAGTGGGTTGCCATTTCCTTCTCCAATGCATGAAAGTGAAAAGTGAAAGTGAAATTGCTCAGTCCTGTCCGACTCTTCGCGACCCCATGGACTGCAGCCCACCAGGCTCCTCCATCCATGGGATTTTCCAGGCAAGAGGACTGGAGTGGGGTGCCACTGCCTTCTCCTTTACTATTTTATTTTTTTCTATCCACAACAGGATACTATGGCTTGTGCTGGTGTTTCTACTAGCTTTTACCTCCTTATCTAATTCTAAAAGCAAGTCATTTTACATTTTATAGTCATGTCACATTTTCATTTTAGGCATCTTTTAAAAATCTCACCAATATGAGGCAAGGTACACCACGTATACTACACTCTTGGATTTACCTCACCACTCTCCTTGCAAGAGTTTTAAGTATTAAAGCCTATGTTATTAAATTATAGGCATCTGCTTTTGAAAGATTTTTACTGATGGGCCTAGATTAATAAAGTGCAATAGTATTTTGAGGTTATGATTCCAGCCATTTACATTCCTGGGATGGAGGTGCTGTCTATATTTTTGACCCTTATTCTCATTAGCACTTTGATTTGTTTTGATTATTGAAGGCAACTCATTTCGCTCATGCCTGTGTTTCTATTTGCATAGAAATTAAGAAAGAGAGCCTTAAGGGGTTTACAGTAAAGGCATTTAATCTTGGTGCTTCCAGACTCATGGAAGTCACTTTGAGAAAATTATTGTAATTCTCATCCTTCAGTTTCTTCATTTCCCTTTACTCTTAAACTCCTACCCATCTTAAATTTTTTTATCACGAAATGACCCACATCATTTTTATATTCCTCATGGACTAGAGAGAGTAGAAAATTCTTGTTCTATAAATTCACTTCATGGCCATATAACCACTGATAAGCCTGTAAATAAAAATACCCTAAATCCAATGCTGGCTGTCAAAAATGACTTTCTACTACACAAGCTTTTGAGTATTGGATAAGAAAATTAGTCTGCTTACCCACTGAAACATTAGAGCCCCAATTTTAATTATTTTGTTCTAAAGAGTACAGTGTAGGAATTTTGCACTGCTTCATTGAGTTTAGCCAATATGAATTTTCTTCAAAGAACTCAATAAGTGTCTAGAACAAGATCTGAGTCAGGACAGGAAATTGCAGTTTGATGTTCTTGAAAACAGAACAGATTTTTGGATTTTCCCCTTGAATGAGAAATGCATATAGGGAGAATCTGTTCTGAGCTGCTTAAAATACAGTTCCATGTGGCCTGAAAAACACAGCTGCCATAATTTAGTGAGCTCATTAATCTTATTAAGATATGGACTTGCAGACTTGAGTTGCTCAAAATAGAATTTACTTAGTTGCCAAACAAATGTCACTAGATATTTACTCAACTATGTTAATGATATGTTAATTATAACTAAGACATAAGTCTGATATCAGAACTTTAGGATCATAGATTTATGAAAATATATTATGATAAATAAATAAATGGGAAAATCATATTCTTTGTGGCTTCTGTTTTGAACTCTTCAAGCACCAATAGTTGTCTAGCTTCAGGACAAAACATGAAAAACAAAATACATTAGCACCTTAGGGCTTGCTCATCAAGATGGTTTATACTTGCCTCTTTTCCATCTGTAATGGAGAAAGACCAGCAGTCTGATCTAGCTAAAGACTAGCTACTTTGATGACCTGCAGTAATTCTTTGAGCTGCAGGATGAGGAAGTTACATAGCTGTCAAACTGATGAATGGTTACTGACAAGGAATTAGTTTACAAAGCATTTTTATTGCACACATGTTATGTTCAAGGACCCATACTAGGTGCTGGGGAATATATAAAGATTAATATCAAGAAATTAACAATCAAAGTTTCCATAAATGACTTTCATATAATGTACAGAAAAGTGGAGTAGCAGCTCTGATATACAGACTTCATGACACGGACCTACAGCAGAGTACTGAAAAATAGTGGAGGTAACAAGTTTGCAGGAATCTGAGAAGAGAGGGTACAGTCAGATGAAAAGGTTGATTTTAGACTTCAGTTCAGTTCAGTTCAGTCTCTCAGACATGTCCAACTCTGCGACCCCATGAACTGCAGCACGCCAGGCCTCCCTGTCCATCACCAGCTCCCAGAATCCACCTAAACCCATGTCCATTGTGTCGGTGATGCCATCCACCCATCTCATTCTCTGTCTTCCCCTTTTCCTCCTGCCCTCAGTCTTTCCCAGCACCAGGGTCTTTTCAAATGAGTCAGCTCTCCACATCAGGTGGCCAAAGTATTAGAGTTTCAGCTTCAACATCAGTCCCTCCAATGAACACCCAGGACTGATCTCCTTTAGGATTAACTGGTTGCATCTCCTTGTAGTCCAAGGGACTTTAAAAAGCCTTCTCCAACACCACAGTTCAAAAGCATAAATTCTTCGGCACTCAGCTTTCTTTATAGTCCAACTCTCACATCCATACCCAGGAGTAAAATGAAGGTGTTAAAGAATACTGCCTGGAGTGGAATGAAGTATAATAATAAATATCCAATTCTGGCAAGAGCATGATGAGTCCAAAACTATCTTTAGTGGTAGTAGAAACATAAATGTATTAAAAATATAAAAAATGCTTCTGGAAAGCAATTGAACAAGATGTGTTGAGCTTCTTGACAGAGTTCATGTTCTTAGACTCAGCACTTCCTCTTCTGAGGATGTATCCTCACAAAATAAACTGAAATGGTCAACCACTTATGTATAAAATGGTTTAATATCATATTATTTTTAATATGAAATAATTGAGAACAATATAAATATTTAATATATAAAAAATGATTGAATAAATCACGGCACATCCATTTACTGAAATATGATAGAATTATTAAATAGCAGATAAAGGGATCAACAAAATAAAATGCTCAAAATATGACAGTAAAAAAAAAAAAAAAGCAGACGACAAGGACCTACACTGTACTCCATATCTTATAATAACCTATAATGGAAAAGAATTTAGAAGAGAATATACGTGTGAGTATAATGTGAAACTGAACCATTTTGCTATATACTTCAAACTAACACAACATTGTAAATTAACTATGCTTCAAATAAAAAAAAAGAAGAAACAAAATTATCTATATGCAATGATCACAATTTTGTAAAATATACACTGGGAAAATACACCAAAATGTTAACAATTTTCTTAGACTGAGTGCCTATAAATGGACTTTTCCTGCACAAAGTTCACTGGGAAGAGCTCTCAGATATACCTGTATGGAAGTTAGGGAGGTAGGATGGGATAGAAGGAGACACTGACCTGCAATGTGGTGGCAGTGGATGCTTCCAACAACTCCATAGAATATTTGGGAACTGGAAAAGGCCCTTAAAATTATTCCAGATTTAGATGGTGGAGCTAGAACTGTAGATAACTACATCAACCAGCCACTGGATAGAACTGCTCCCAGAAGAGGATGTAACCTTGGTAAGGCGATTCCCCTCTATGGAATGCAATTTCCAGTAAGGTGGAAAACTTTGAACTGTCAGCTACCACATTCTCAATAGTTGGGGCATAGGTGTGTAGCCCTCAAGAAGGGATCTGAACAGATTGTGTGCATGTGTGTGTTAGTTGCTCAGGTATATATGACTCTTTTATGATCCCATGGACAGTAGTCCCCCAGGCTTCTCTGTCCATGGGATTCTCCAGGCAAGAATACTGGAAGGCATAGCCCTCCAGGGGATCCTCCTGACCCAGGCATCAATCCCAGGTCTCCTGCATTACAAGCAGATTCTTTTACCATCTGAATTCATTTCTAAGGGTGAGCAATACCAACAATTTCTATCCCCACCCTCCGAAGGATTATGTCTTGATACATTTTTATTTCTAGTATCACCTAGTTGTACAGTCAAGCGTAATTGTGCTCATGCTCACTTGCTCAGTCATGTCTGACTCTGTAACCCCTTGGTCTGTAACCAACAGGCTCCTCTGTCCGTGGGATTTCCCAGGCAAGGCTATTGGAATAAGTGGCCATTTTCTTCTCCAGGGGATCTTCTCAACCCAGGGATTAGAACCCTGTGTCTCCTGCATCTCCTGCTTTGCAGGCAAACTCTTAACTCTGAGCCATGCTGAGCCACCCAGGAAGTCTTTACAGTCAGGAAATGACCATTAAGTCTTAATTTAAAATACTAAAGCATCAAAACTTTGTATTTGGAGCTCTCATTTGAATCCCCTTTGTTCTATAAAACACTGGGGTAAAAGAGAATTAGAGCTTGGCTCAGTTGTCTTACCAGACATTATTTGCATAATGACAGAAATTGCTTTCTTTTTCATAATAATAAGAATGACACTTCATGGAATATAAATGAGATTGTTCCGCTGTCTTGCATTTTTAATGACTAAATATTTGTTTCAGATATCTTATAAAGCTTTTCCACCACTTTCATCTGAGAGTCAATAGGAGGTGATCCATTCAAAATTATGGTCGATAACCAGGAAGAGTGAATGAAACTGAAATCAATTTGAAGAGTGAATTTGAGATGTCCACCCACTCCACTGTACTCACTCAAATAGATCAGCCCTCCTTCTTGATGTTTTCCAGAAATACTTGTGCCTCAATTAACACCACACTTCACTGGACTTCTGTGGCATTTAGGTCACATAATCCTGTAACCAGCACTGAAAATCGACAGGTCATTTGTCTGACAAACAAGGCAAAGATGAATGAAGAAAACGTAATACTTTTTTTTTTCATTCTACCTGATTTTGCTAAGGCTGAGTACTGACTGAGAACACAACATATTGCCTCCTAATTATTATTCAAGTGGAAAACAATGAAAAATGCTGAATTAGCATCAAGAATGAGAGCTTCCTATAATGACTCATTTTTTTCCCTACTTTCCCCAGAGAGAGTTAGTAACAGTGACCTCATAGAAGGGTATGGGAATGTCAGTGATAAGGACAGCCAAGGTGAGCCCAACTGGGGAGGCATGCCAGAATCTTCAGGGTAGGTGACACTGTGGTTTATCCCCTACTTCCAAAATATCTCCAATCCACTTTTGAATATTTCCCCAAAGTAGCAATAATTGAAAATGAAAGAGAGGGCCTATCTGAAAATTGTACTTAATGCTCACATTGATTTTTTTCTCAACAACTGTAAAGGGAAAGGTTCTATGTTAGGACAAGTCTGTGTGGTTCTTGTCTCCTACTGAGGGAAGCAAACCTCTCAGCCCAGCACAGCTGGTATTGGCTTGTCCCCCTGCCATTCCAGAGGATGGGAACATCTTGTAGCAGCTGGTCCAGACACTGAGGATGAAGAGCTGGTCTGTGCTCACCAGGAGACTAGTCTTCCTGACTTCATATGATTCCATCTCTTTTCTGATTGGAACTGCATGTTGCCTGGTAGGTATTTGTTTTTCTAAAATCCATCAGCCGCAGTGGCCTGGATTAACCTTGAAGAACTACTCCTCTCAGTTTTTACTTTTATTCATTATTTGGATGGAGCATTAAGCCTGTTCTTCTTTGGAAGAATGTTATGTTGTATTGTGATATATGGAGTAACCTTTTCCAGAATGTCATACACAGAAGAGGAGAAATTTTTAATATTTTCAACCCCTCCTTTTATGTTGAATGGTAACCAAGGGACATACTACTAAGAATAAAATATAAAGCTGAAATTCCTGCTTCCTACCACAATGTTATATACAGCTAGAAAAATCAGATGACTAAAAACTGACCCAAAAGACCCCAAATAATGTTGCAGAGACTTGTTAAGTCTAACTAGTTTAGGAAAGCCTGGCACTAGACACAGCTGGGTACTGTGTTCTATTTGATTTCTGACATGGTTTGCCCATGATATTTATAGACATTTTTTTGCATTCTTAAACAATTTAATGCAGCCTGGGGCCAAAACAATTTCCAATAAGCAATTTCAGTGGAAGGGCAATCTAATTCTGGGCAAACCTAAATGTCATGAGCTAGAATTACAAGCCTCTAAAATTCATAATCAAAAATTCAGTCCCTATTGGGTTTTTTGCTATTTTTCAATTAAAGTCCTTTCAAAAATGTAATTTTGGATGAGGTTGATTCAATGAACTCAGTATTTTGTAGATATAATCTGAAAAATATAGAAATGCCCAGTAGATGGCAGATCCAAAGAGTGAATTCTTCGTAAATGGAAAATGTTGATCTAAGACTAAGGAGTTTTAAGGACTTCTCTGGTGGTCCAGTGGGTAAGATTTCACCTTCCAATGCAGGGGATGTAGGTTCAATCCCTGGTTGGGGAGCTAAGATCACACATGCCTTGGGGCCAAAACCCCAAAACATGAAACAGAAACAATATTGTAACAAATTTAATAGACTTTAAAAAAATTGTCCACATTAAAAAAAAAAAGGCTACAGAGTTTTAGAAACCAAATAGAGCACTTATGAATCAGATCATTAAAGTTGTTCTTTTATGATACCAACTTCAGGAATATATTTTCAAATTTTATTTATTTATTCTAGTTGGAGGATAATAATTTTACAGTACTGTGCATCAATATGAATTGGCCATAGGCATATATTTGTTTTTTTTAATTCAAATTATATTACAGTGGGGTCATAGGATTCAACTCTACAGAAGCTGAGCTAAGGATGAGAATAAGAACCTGCACTTTTCAAGTGTTTTATAGCTTTCAAGTGCCTTTTTGGGAAAGAAGAGACATAAATACACCGGGATCTTGAGGTCAGAATCCATGGATTTGAGTCTTATTTCTCACCACAGCTGAAATAATTTGCTAATCACTAAACCCCATGCTTCCTTGGCACACAACTAGACTATATATGCTGGTGTCCCCTGAAATTAGGTGGGGCCATAGCTAAAGTCTAGCAATGAAGTATGAATGTAAGTGTTATGTTACCTTGAGTTTTCCCTTAAAACTTGTGTAATTTACCATGCTTTTCCCTTCCGCCTCCTTGAGGCAGACAAGCATAGTGATCTTGAAGACATAAGACTGTGAAAAGAACACAGAAACAATCCGAATTTTGGACCAATGCTTGGAGGAGAACTTCCTACCAATCAGGATCACTCATTCCAGATTTTTGTATAGGAAATAATACCCTATTATGTTCAGCACTAAGGACTCTGATTTTATTTTTTTATAGCAGTTCACATTATCTAGACAGCATATTAAAAAGCAGAGATATTCCTTTGCCAACAAAGGTCCATATAGTCAAAGCTACGGTTTTTCCAGCAGTTATGTACAGATGTGAGAGTTGGACCATAAAGATGGCTGAGTGCTAAAGAATGGATGCTTTCAATTTGTGGTGCTAGAGAAGACTCTTGAGAGTCCCTTGGACTGCAGGGAGATCAAACCAGTCCATCCTAAAGGAAATCAACCCTAAATATTCATGGGAAGGACTGATGCTGAAGCTGAAGTTCCAATACTTTGGCCACCTGATGTGAAGAATGGACTCATTGGAAAAGACCCTGATGCTAGGAAAGATTGAAGGCAAGAGGAGAAGGAGGCTACAGATTATGAGATGGTTAGATAGCAACATTGACTCAATGGACATGAATTTGAGCAAACTCTGGGAGACAACGGAGGACAGAGGAGCCTGGCATGCTGGAGTCCATGGAGTCGCATAGAGTCAGACACGACTTAGCGACTGAAGGACAACAACATGTTGCTTTAACTAATACATCCGGTTTTTCCCTGACTTTGACCAAAATATTTACCTTAGTATGCTTCAGTGAATTCCTCAGTAAACCAGCAATGCTACTAATACTTACCTCAAAGGGAGGATGTGTGTAAAGTACTTTCACAATGACAGACACACAGTAAGCTCACAGCAAATGAAGACCATTATCAATCATTCTTCTTGGACTTTAAACATTTGACATACATTATGTCATTTAATCCTGAAAATGACAATTGCACTGCAGGCATTATCACTCTCACTCTGTCTCTAATAAGAACTATGATAATAAAAAATACTGGACAATTTCCATGTGCTCAGTACTGTCCCAAGCACTGTACATAATGCTGATCTCATAAACAACACTATGAGGTAGACATTATTATCTTCATTTTACAGATGAGGAAATAGAGACACTGAGTTTACTTCTCATCCTCAAGTCCATACAGCTAGTAAGTGGCATTGCCTGAATTCAACTCAGGAACACTGGATCCAGAGTCCTCACTCTTAACTTGTGATGCTCACTGAAGTGCTTGAAGCTTGTTAAGGTCAAGGGAAATACTTAAGATTCTATGTTTGTGTACCCATGGTCTCAGAACCCAAGGTATCAGATGAGAAATGACTGCAGTTGCATCAGTCCATCCTAATCAAAGGATCAATGATTGAAACCTCTTAAAGCAGAACCAAACCAGTGCTATCTAGAGCCAGTCCTGCCAGCTGAGTCAGTATGGTATGGTGGTTAGGATGTTGGTAGCATTTTGCAACAGCTATATATTGTGGCCCATTCTAAATAATGATGTCACATAAGGTCTTGCTTTAATCTTAGAACATGCTCTGAATTCCCACAAACTCTTGCTGACCAGGAAACATGGATGACATTTGCTAAGGTCTCCTGTTTTTGTGAGTCTTTGTGGTGGGTATCACTGTTAACTTAGACATTGCTAACAGACATCACCCCAGCAGCAGGGCTGGAGCAGATACAATGAGACCAGATTTTTGCCTTCTGTGTCTCTGTCATCAGGTCTAAAATGAGTCACCACTGAGAGACTGAAAAGCAGCTTGGTTCCTGGATTTCTGGGGGAGATTCTAGAACATTAGTGATGCTTAATAATTTAAGTACAGATGTTGCATGGGCTGTAAATGCAACCAATTAACTGAATTCAATTTTTCTCATGAGGAATGTTGTAATGCTATCACAGTGGTTTATCTCATTGCCTTACAGCTCTTGCATAAAAGGTCTATTTTACTGGTAAATGTTTTTGCTTTTATAAAGGCAGAGAAGGTTTCTTCCTGCAGCAAACTCTGCATTTAAGTTAAGATTGAACATTACAGAATGACCGATTCATTGTCTAAAATAGATGATTGAGCTTCATCATTTTAAGGGTGAGTTCATTATCTGCCTGCTGCTCAACTCAGTGATAAAAATAGTATGAAGAATAAGATGTGCTGAAATATAACACTATATTTCAGTATTTTTCTGTTCTTGAGAAGCACTCTGTGCAAAATCATTCCATCAGTCTTCTAAGATGTACACAGCAGAGAGCTATTATGCTACATTATCAATTAAAGCCATAATCAAGAGCTGAGTTTAACTGAGAATGGCTCCAGAATCCATATAGGTCATACAAAACCATATTTATTAGAGGATGTATAAAATTAGGGAAGAGATATGCAGGGTCAGTAGTTTATAAATGTTTGTTTTATAAAATAAGGTTATGTACCAAATAGGCTTTCCTGGTGGCTCAGTGGTTAAAGCATCTACCTGCAATGCAGGAGACCTGGGTTCAATTCCTGGGTGGAGAAGATCCCCTGGAGAAGGAAATGGCAACCCACTCCAGGATTCTTGCCTGGAGAATCCCATGGATGGAGGAGCCTGGCAGGCTACAGTCCATGGTGTCGTAAAGAGTTGTACACGACTGAGCAACTTCACTTTAACTTTCTTTCACTTTATGTACCAAACACTGCAATGCACATATTGTGTTTGTCTAAAACTGTTCACTATATTAATAAAATTAAAAGAAGCTTACTTCTTGGAAGGAAAGTTATGACCAACCTAGACAGCATATTAAAAAGCAGAGACATTACTTTGCCAACACAGGTCCGTCTAGTCAAGGCTATGGTTTTTCCAGTGGTCATGTATGGATGTGAGGGTTGGACTATAAAGCAAGCTGAGCACTGAAGAACTGATGCTTTTGAACTGTGGTGTTGGAGAAGACTCTTGAGAGTCCCTTGGACTGCAAGGAGATCCAATCAGTTCATCCTAAAGGAGATCAGTCCTGGGTGTTCATTGGAAGGACTGATGTTGAAGCTGAAACTCCAGTACTTTGGCCACCTGATGTGAAGAGCTGACTCACTTGAAAAGACCCTGATGCTGGGAAAGATTGAGGGCAGGAGAAGAAGAGGATGACAGAGGATGAGATGGTTGGATGGAAACACTGACTCGATGGACATGGGTTTGGTGGACTCCGGGAGCTGGTGATGGACAGGGAGGCCTGTCGTGCTGTGGTTCATGGGGTTGCAAAGAGTCGGACATGACTGAGTGACAGAACTGAACTGATATTAATAAAATCCAATATATTACTCTGCAAAGATGAGAGAAATGCACAGTGTTAACAGCTGTGGTGTTTGTTTGGTATGATGCTGGGTATTCCCTTAGAGTACACAATAGAATACCAAGGTTAAACCTTAGGCTCTGGGGCTTGTGAACCCTGGGTAAGTTACCTCGCCTTTCTGCTCCTCAGTATACTCATCTCTAAAACATGGAAATAATATTATCTCCTGCATAATATCACTGTAAAAGTTAATCAAGACAGTGTGCACAAATTTAGAACAATACCTAGCCTAAAGGAAGTGTTTGATAAATGTTTGCAAAAGAAATAATGGTAGTAAGATTTTCTTGGGTGGCATGCATTATTCTTTTTCAATAAAGATAACTTGTTTCATTAAAAACTATTGCACTAATCAAAGAGAATGCGTTAGCTTCAAAATGTGTTTAAAAGGGAAATAAGGTATTATTAAAAGCTATTATATTTTACCTTCCCTAATAGAGATCATATGTTAAGGGGAATGAAAACCAAGATGGCAGTGTGGTCAATATCTATTTCCCATTTGTTACTGTCTACCCTGGAAATCTTTTGAGGGAAGGAGGAACAATCTATGTATCTTACCCAAATTCTAATAATTAAATCAACTGAAAATTCCATTTTTAAATACGACTTATTTCTGGGAGAGTCATTTACATCATGCAGAAACTTACCGTATCAGTGCAGCTTGTTTTTAGTGATCCATTTAGAGAGCTTGGGTTGACAAGAAATATGAACTATAAGTTTATAAAGTGAGATACCTGGTATGAAATAAACTATGGGACAATATCTCAGTCTGGCACTTTGGGCATCATGTTAGTAATCACTTGCTCCTTTCAAAACCTCCTCAAAACTTATAAACATAAAAATCAATAGTTGAACTCATGTTTCTGTGGGTGACAAGGTAGCCTGAGGTCAACTGAGAGACACTTCTGGTCTAGACTAGTTTGAGATATTTTAGGTCACATTTCTGGAGCCTTGGCTGGAACAATTGGGCTGAAGTCTCCACAAGGACTCATCCTACAACAGGCTGAAGCTGAAGCTGCAATACTTGGGCCACATCAGGTAAAGAGTCAGCTCATTTGAAAAGATCCTGATTCTAGGAAAGACTGAGGGAGGAGAAAGGGGCCACAGAAGATGAGATGGTTGGATGGCATCACGGATTCAATGCACATGAGTCTGCACAAACTCCGGGAAATAGTGAAGGACAGGGGAGCCTGGCCTGCTGGAGTCCATGTGGTCGCAAACAGTCGGACCCAGCTTAGTGACTGAACAACAAGAGCAGCAGCAGGCTAGCCCACGTTTGCTCAAATGACGCACACAGGAGTGCAAGAACAAGTGGAACTATGGAAAATATTTTTGGTTGAGCACTGGAACGATGTTGCTTCCACAATATTCCTTTGGTCATTGCTAGCCACAAGACCAGTCCAGGTTCAAAGATTGAAGTGATAGATTTCACTGCTAGATGGAAGGAGCTGCAAAATCACATCACAGAGATGGAGGACAGAGGCAAGGAAGAATCTGTTGTCATTTTGCAGTCTGCCCCAGGCAGCCAGCGTCATTCCTATATTACAGAAAAGAGTGCTAAACAAGGTCTCCTCCCAAGTAGAAGATTATCAACAGTCAATTTTCAGCTGGCTAAGATCCTGATCGGAGAAGGCAATGGCAACCCACTCCAGTACTCTTGCCTGGAAAATCCCACGGATGGAGGAGCCTGGTAGGCTGCAGTCCATGGGGTCACGAAGTCGGACACGACTGAGAGACTTCACTTTCACTTTTCACTTTCATGCATTGGAGAAGGAAATGGCAACCCACTCCAGTGTTCTTGCCTGGAGAATCCCAGGGACGGGGGAGCCTGGTGGGCTGCTGTCTATGGGGTCGCACAGAGTCGGAGTTAGCAGTAGCAGCAGCAAGATCCTGATAGCCTTAAAATATTATTTTCATTCTCCTGGTACCTGGTTGCATTGTATTATCTAATATGAAGTGTAACTTGGTGTAAGTGGAATTATTGGTCAGACCCAAACAAGCAGGTATACATAGTTTTTTTCAAATTCAATCCATGTGGCTGGAGAGTCTAAGAGATCCTTAATTTTGCTGCCAGTTCAGCAGTTCAGTTGCTCAGTCATGTCCGACCTTTTGCGACCCTATGAATCGCAGCACGCCGGGCCTCCCTGTCCATCACCAACTCCCGGAGTTCACTCAGACTCACGTCCATCGAGTCAGTGATGCCATCCAGCCATCTCATCCTCTGTCGTCCCCCTCTCCTCCTGCCCCCAATCCCTTCCAGCATCAAAGTCTTTTCCAATGAGTCAACTCTTTGCATGAGGTGGCCAAAGTACTGGAGTTTCAGCTTTAGCATCATTCTTTCCAAAGAAATCCCAGGGCTGATCTCCTTCAGAATGGACTGGTTGGATCTCCTTGCAGAGAAGGAAAAGCAATGATTTTTAAAATATATATATATAAATATATAACTTGTATATCATTATTTTTGCTTCAGTTTGGTCTTTTTTTTTTTTTCTTTGAGGGCTTCCCAGGAGCCTCAGTGGTAAAGAACCCACCTGCCAAGCAGGAGACATGGGTTGGAAATATCCCCTAGAGAAGGAAATGGCAATCCACTCAAGAATTCTTGCCTGAGAAATCCCATGAACAGAGGAGAATGGCGGGTCCCAAAAGAATTAGACATGACTTAGCCACTAAACAACAATTATTAAAAAGTCTTTATTGAATTTCTTACATCATTGCTTGTTTTTTTACCATGAGTCATGTAGCATTTTAGTTCCCTGACCAGGGATTGAACCTGCACTGCCTACATTGAAAGGTGAAGTCTCACTGGTCTGACAGGGAAATCCCCAGTTTGGTCAGTTGTGAAGGCAACTTTCATAAGTGACTTCCCCACATTAGAGAGGGGTGACAGGAGAACAGCTTCAGTAATACAGTGTATGGATCCATTAATAGAGTTAAGTAGCCAGGGTAAGAACATTTGCGCCCTGGCTACCTTTAGAATCCTCACTTCTAAGATTACATAATCATGTTTCAAATCTTACTAAGATTTATTTTTAGCATTTCAGCAACCGCATCTATCATTCTGCAGTCTACAGGGACAAGGCCCTTGAAAGAGGTCTCATGAACACACAAAGTTAAGGTGGTTGTTAATGCCTTTAACTAAGCAGCACAATAAGCAACGAATACAAACATAACTCTTTGAGACACACGGAAACAGAAAACATAACCTTGAAAGGTTTATAAAATGTCATGTGCCTTAAAACTGAACTGTATCAGAATAAAAAGCTAGAGGCAGTCCAGTAGAGAGGCGATGGCACCCCCACTCCAGTACTCTTGCCTGGAAAATTCCATGGACGGAGGAGCCTGGTGGGCTGCAGTCCATGGGGTCACTAAGAGTTGGACACGACTGAGCGACTTCACTTTCGCTTTTCACTTTCATGCATTGGAGAAGGAAATGGCAACCCACTCCAGTGTTCTTGCCTGGAGAATCCCAGGGACGGGGGAGCCTGGTGGGCTGCTGTCTATGGGGTTGCACAGAGTCGGACACAACTGAAGCGACTTAGCAGCAGCAGCAGCAGCAGAGGTAGTCGAGAAAAATACTGTTTGTGCTAAGTCACTTCAGTCCAGTTCAGTTCAGTTCAGTCACTCAGTCCTGTCCGACTCTTTGCGACCCCATGAATCGCAGCACGCCAGGCCTCCCTGTCCATCACCATCTCCCAGAGTTCAATCAGATTCATATCCATCAAGTCAGTGATGCCATCCAGCCATCTCATCCTCTGTGGTCCCCTTCTCCTCCTGCCCCCAATCCCTCCCAGCATCAAAGTCTTTTCCAATGAGTCAACTCTTCGCATGAAGTGGCCAAAGTACTGGAGTTTCAGCTTTAGCATCATTCCTTCCAAAGAAATCCCAGGGCTGATCTCCTTCAGAATGGACTGGTTGGATCTCCTTGCAGTCCAAGGGACTCTCAAGAGTCCAACTCTGTGTAACACTATGGACAGTAGCCCACCAGGCTCCTCTGTTCATGGGATTCTCTGGGCAAGAATACTGGAGCGGGTTGCCATGCCCTCTTCCAGGGGATCTTCCTGACGCAGGGATTGAAACCATGTCTCTTATGTCTCCTGCACTGTCAGGTGGGTTTTTTTTTTTTTTTTTAACCAAAAATAGTAGTGGAAATCAACATTTGTTAAAGCAATTAGGGATAATAATATTGATCTTCCAGTTGCCTCTGGAATTGTCTCTCTGGCATAATAAATATAGATTAGATTGTCTTTGTCTTTTCATATCACAATATATAGAGGAGGAAAAAATAGTAGAAAAACTTTAGAAACAATTACAGGTGATATGAAAAGGAAAGCTGGAAATAACCCACATAACTTAAAATCATAAAATTTGGTAACCAGGAAGATTCACAGAGACCTGATTATCTAACCGTTCATTTTAAAGTTATGAAAACATAAACTAGAGAATTTACTTGCCTAAGTTTGCACAGCTAACTGGTGACTAATCTGCTCCCTAATAGCTGATTTTACTACACTTGCCTTGGGGCCTGATCGTTATTGCATAGTTAAGTTCCCAGTCATGCTCATTCAGCTTTTATGATATTATTTTAACATATGTTTAAATATTTTAAGTGTATTTCTAAATATTTTAACAGATTGGAAGATTATGGGCTCATAACTGGGGTAAAAGGCTTTCCTGAACATCTGGTTTAAATCTCAATTCACCTCATTATTGAGTTTTCACAGGTAAAGTTTGGCTAAATCGGGTTACTGGAAAATGTAGGAAAGCGTTCAGCTTCTATAAATATATTCATCTACATCTCCCTTTCCACTTGAGGTCCTGCTCTGCCTCAAACCAGATATATGGGCTATGACTTCAAGCAATCACACAAGCAAAGGGGCTATGAACTTTCTGCTTGTTAACAGCCAAAGTGGGCAGTCAGTAAAGTTTTATTGGAAGCATGTGAGTTGTTGATTCTATAAGGACAGAGCCTTGTCCATTCGAAGGAAAGACCACTGGAAAAAGTAATTATACTATCAGGTATCTCAAGCCTTGATAGCTCCCATGGCACAAGAACTTCATTCCCATACCCCACAGAAGTACAGTTGCTCTCTATAGTAAACTTGTGATGCCAACTGGAGGAACAGGGTTGAGGACGGGGAGAGAGGATTGGAAAAACAAGAATAAAGTAAAGGGCAAACACCATTTGACAAGCACAATGGGTCTTGGGAGGGGAACTGAGAACTAAACAAGAGAGGATAAAGAGGTGTTGATGCAGTTGAAAGAGACAGAGAATTCTAGAATGAAGAGTAACATAAGGGGACACTGCAGATATGGTTATGATTATAAATTATTATTTTTTTAATAAACAAGGGACTTTCTTGGTGATCCAGTGGCTGGTTCCATCCTCCCAACACAGAGGGCCTGGGTTTGATCTCTGGTCAGGGAACTAGATCCCACATGCCACAATAAAAGTTTCCGTGCCACCGCTAAGACCCTGAGCAGCCAAATAAATAATTTTTAAAAAATAGCTAAACAAATAATGTGATTATTATTCTCACTTGCTTGATGATCCTCCTTTGTATGTAATACCTGTCAGAGACTGGGCTTCCTGGGGCCCCAAACTTTACTGGGTCATGGGACCCTCTTTCTTCCCCCATTTTCAACTCATATTCCTAGACCTGCATTCCCACTGCTGAGCTTCCTGTTCTTAGAAATGTCTACTCACTTTGCCTCTGGCCCCGCCCCTCACTCTGCCTCTGGCCCCGCCCCTCATTCTGTAGGGTTGTGTTGAGACATAACCTCTCTGTTGACATGGAGAAAAAAGTAGCAACTACATGATAGTACAGCTTAAAATAAGTACTACCATAGAGAAAAAATTAAAATATCAGGACTTGGGAGGAAATACATCTGTGGGAGACAAAGGAAATGAAAAGACTGTGAAGTGTTGCCACAATTAAAATGCTGATTCTAAATCTGTTTGAACTTAAAAGCTCCCCCTTTTTTTTCTGAGCAATCATATGGCCCATATTCTAAATGTGTTAGCTTAGACATTCTGCTTAAAATACACTTTGATTAATTCTGAATTATTCAGCGTTAATAGGATATTGCCAATTATTTTCTTTGTGTTTCAAGCCTCCAAAATCACAGACTAGAGTTCAAATGATTCTGAATAAAATAATCCCTAAATGAAATGTGAACTTGGCACTACCAGCAGTGTACCAAACATCAAGGATGTTAGATATGCAAGGCTGGGTTGCTTGGACAGTTGGGAAAGAAAAGGAAACTTCTTCTTAAAAGATGTATGAAGTCCATCTCAGGATGGAATTCTGTTTAAAATGGTTTGGATGCTATAGGGTTTACAGACAGCAGTGTTAATGGACTGTGGCATTAATACTGGGTTTCTGGGAGGTGTAGAGGACTACAGTTTTCTGAGTAGAATGACAGCCCTGTTGGGGGATAATGCTCTGGTTAAAATGTGCTGGGGAAAACCAAGATTGTTGTTGTTACTCATCAGGATTCCCAGTGGAGAAATAGCATGATGCAGTGAAAAGAGTATGAGTTCTGCACTGTTGCCCTGGGTCTAATTACAATTCTGCTCCTTACCCAACCATGTGGCCATGTGCATAGGGTGAGTGACTGAACTTCAGTTTCATATTCTATTTGACATAGAGTAGATGCATAAGCACTGATAACTGCTAACATTGCTTATAAGACAGGAGAGGCTGGTTCGATCCCTGGGTTTGGAAGATCCGCTGGAGGAGGGCATGGCAATCTACTCCAGTATTCTTGCCTGGAAATCCCATGGACAGAGAAGCCTGGTGGATTGCAGTCCAGGGGGTCGGGTAGAGTCAGACACAGCTGAGTAACTAACCCACACACCACACACACACACACACATTCAGTGCCTAGAGCAATGATTTGAAGTCACGTTGTTCTCTCATACTTCTTTGGGTTGGCTGTGGAGCATGGAAGAGCTCACCCGATTGGAAAGAGATGCAATTTCCTGCATAAAAACAGGAATATCAGCTCTAATCTCTCCTAACAAACCATCCTGTATGACTGGGACTGAGGGGTATTACTCATGGCTCAAAGATACCACATGAACATGGAAGAGTCCTGGGAAGGAGGGCTCAGCTTCAGAGTCCAAAACAGGAGACAACTCAAACTCAAACCCCTTTGCAAATGCTTATAATGACTTACACGAACCTTCAGGGCAACTTGAGACAATAGTTACACACTGAAATATGTCCTCTGCCTTCCAAAGCATCAATCACTAATACTTGTTGACTGCCTGATACTTTATTAGAAAATGGACATTTCCCCTCTTACAGCATTTAATAGTTGAAACTGAGATTAAAAATATTCATATTTTAAATTGAGCTAAGGTATTTCTCATGTTTATGGTCTTTAGTTACTGGAAAATGCTTTAAAAGTTGTATTATCACTGGACATGGGTTTAAGATCTATTATTACTTGATACTACTTCATTTATTCAAAAAGCACTTCCTGAGTATAGTAATTCCCCTACATACAAACGAGTTCCATTCTGACAGAGCCTTGTGTTCACAAGTTCAGTTTGTTCATAAGTCCAACAAAGTTAGCCTAGGTACCCAATTAACACAATCAGCTATTAATACATAGTACTGTACTATAATAGTTTTATAACACTTGTCACACAAATTATATGTATGTAACAAACAAACACAAAAAGTAAAGAAAACATTTTTAATCTTACAGTATAGCACTTTGAAAAGTATAGTATTAATAATCCAATACAACAGCTGACATACAAGGGCTGGCAATCACAATACTTGGGGGAGAAATCCAAGATCCCACATGCTGTGTGGTGCAGCCAAAAAAGAGAAAAGGCTATCTGGGCTAGAACTTTGTGAGCTGTTTAGAGTCCGGTTGGAATTCCCTCATAGCTCAGTTGGTAAAGAATCTGCCTGCAATGCCAAAGACCCTGGTTCAAATCCTGATTTGGGAAGATCCGCTGGAGAAGGGATAGGCTACCCACTCCAGTGTTCTTGGGCTTCTTCCCTTGTAGCTCAGCTGGTAAAGAATCCACCTGCAATGCAGAAGACCCCGGTTCAATGCCTGGGTTGGGAAGACTCCCTGGAGAAGGCAAAACCTTCCCACTTCAGTATTATGGCCTTAAGAATTCCATGGACTATACAGATGGGCATACCAGACCACCTGACCTGCCTTCTGAGAAATCTGTATGCAGGTCAGGAAGCAACAGTTCGGACTGGACATGGAACAACAGACTGGTTCCAAATTGGGAAAGGAGTACATCAAGGCTGTATATTGTCACCCTGCTTATTTAACTTATATGCAAAGTACATCATGCAAAATGCAAGGCTGGATTAAACACAAACTGCAATCAGGATTGCTGGGAGAAATATCAATCACTTCAGATATGCATATGACACCACCCTTATGGCAGAAAGCAAAGAAGAACTAAAGAGCCTCTTGATGAAAGTGAAAGAGGAGAATGAAAAAGCTGGCTTAAAACTCAACATTCAAAAAACTAAGATCATAGCATCCTGTTCCATCACTTAATGGCAAATAGATGGGAAAACAATGGAAACAGGAAGAGACTTTATTTTGGGGGGCTCCAAAATCACTGAAGATGGTGACTTCAGCCATGAAATTAGAAGCCGCTTACTCCTTGGAAGAAAAGCTATGACCAACCTAGACAGCATATTAAAAAGCAGAGACATCACTTTGTGAAAAAAGGTCTGTCTAGTCAAAGCTATCAGAGAAGGCAATGGCACCTGACTCTAGTACTCTTGCCTGGAAAATCCCATGGATGGAGGAGGCTGATGGCCTGCAGTCCATGGGGTCGCTAAGAGTTGGACACGACTGAAGCAACTTAGCAGCAGCAGCAGCAGCAGTCAAAGCTGTGGAGAATCCCGTGGACAGAAGAGCCTGGTGGGCTGTTGTCCATGGGATCACACAGAGTTGGACAAAACTGAAGCGACTAAGCATGCATGCATACATTGGAGAAGGAAATAGCAACCCATTCCAGTATTCTTACCTGGAAAATCCCAGGGACAGAGGAGCCTGGTGGGCTGCCATCTATGGGGTTGCACAGAGTCAGACACGACTGAAGCGACTTAACAGCAACAGCAGCAGTCAAAGCTACGGTTTTTATAGTAGTCATGTATGGATGTGAGAGCTGGACTCTAAAGAAAGCTGAGCACCGAAGAATTTATGCTTTTGATCTGTGGTGATGGAGAAGACTCTTGAGAGTCTTTTGGACTGCAAGGAGGATGTAACCAGGCAATTCTAAAGGAAATTGCTCCTGAATATTCATTGGAAGGACAGATGCTGAAGCTGAAACTCCAATACTTTGGCCACCTGATGTGAAGAACAGACTCATTGGAAAAGATCCTGATGCTGGGAAAGATTGAAGGCTGGAGGAGAAGGGGACAACAGAGGATGAGAGGGCTGGATCGCATCACTGACTTGATGGAGATGAGTCTGAGCAAGCTCCGTCAGTTGGTGATGGACAGGGAAGCCTGGTGTGCTGCAGTCCTTGGGGCCACAAAAAGTCGGACACAACTAAGACTTTCACTTTCACTTTTGGGCTTCTCCGGTGGCTCAGCAGTAGACTCTGTCTGCATGCAGAAGACCCGAGTTCGATCCCTGGGTTGGGAAGATCCCCTGGTGAGGGGAATGGCAACCCACTCCAGTATGCTTGCCTGGAGAATTCCTTGGACAAAGGAGCCTGGCTGGCTACAGCCCATGTGGTCACAGAGTCAGACATGACTGAGCGATTAACACTTTCACTAGAGCCCAGTCATTTCCCTGATGTTTCTTATTTTTGTAACTCCCTGTAGAAGGGAGATATAAAAAGCACAATTCACCTCACAAGGTTTTCTTGCTTAATTCAGAGGCAACTGGAAGACAGGAAGCTGGAAAATTTTACATGCACCACAGCAGGAGAGGGGTAGGGGCAGGACCGATGGGGAGAAGTGGGTGGCGGCAGTGAGGGAACAGCTAGACTAAATACTTATGTGTGAGTGCAAAAAGGAGAAGAGGTCATGGGCGCTGGCCAGGAAGGAGGTGTGAGCTTGAGTGTGACTGACAGGAGTTGTTCTCTAGCAGGTGCTTTGACTGCTTTTAAGGAAGATTCCAGTTCACTGGTTATCATACCTGCCCTTCTGAAATAGAAGCTGTCCCCTGCACTGAAGCATTTAATAGTCAAAGCATAGGTTGTCAGAGCGTTTAAATTACAAATGCATGTTCAACCAGAATATTCCAGTAAAAGAAATTTGTGCCTACCAGAAGTCTAACCGTTGCTTTTGTCTTTGCTTTTTTAAATATATGTTTCTTAAACTAAAGTCACTCAAGCACGTAATTTCTAAAGTCAAATACTACCTGGTTTGTGACTGCATCTCTCCTTATTCCTCTGGGTTTCTATGCATTATAACTTTTGGGGCTTGCGTGGAGCTTCCCTTGTGGCTCAGCTGGTAAAGAATCTGCCTGCAATGTGGGAGACCTGGGTTCGATCACTAGGTTGGAAAGATCCCCTGGAAAAGGGAAAGGCTACCCATTCTGGCCTGGAGAATTCCATGGACTGTATAGTCCATGGGGTTGCAGAGTCAGACACGACCAAGTGACTTTCACTATCAGTATTATTATTTTTTTAGCTATTTCTTCTAGTTTGCAGTCAAAAGTTTTAAATACCATTACAGGGCTGTTCAATGCTTTTTCCAGTCTTACATGATATAAAAATGGCACATTAACTCTCTTACAAGTCCTACCATGTTCCATCTTCCTAAAATAGTTTCATCATTCTTGTGGGGGTTACACTATTCTCAGTGATTACATAACTATAACTATTTAAATTTTATTTCTAGCGAAGTCACATAGTATACAATCATCATTTTTCCTCTGGCAAATCTAGTCATTACCATTTTTATTGTTGTGGTTTGCTAAGTTTTCTAAGTACTTTGCTAAATCTTTGCCATTCTCTGCTAGACTAAAAGTTTCTTGTCAATATGTTCATTCTCATCAAATATTCTGTCAATTCTTTTTTCTATAGAGAAATCTTCCTAAGTGTCCATCCTTCTCTAGTTTCTCTCCTGGCTTCTGCACAGGTGTTATCTTAACCATCCACCTTAGAGATCCATTTGCTTTTGTCTTCTGTGGGAATCCCCTGTTTTCTAGATCACTTATCATCTCTCTGGATTATTCAGTACAATAGTACTAACTGAGAAAACTTTTTCACCTGAATACTACATCAAAGAACTATTTCTTTAATAAATAATTTATGATAATTTCCATTGTTTAATATATTTTGTCCATTTAGTCCTATATTCATCAAGATAGGTTTTTGTCAAGCATGAAATTCATCAGGGGTTAGAAGGTAGGGTGGCACTCAATAGGTTTATTCCTATTCAGTCTAGCAATAGATTGAGTATTTGATCTCTGGCCTCAACACTCTACTTGATGTCTCATACATACAGCAAGCTCAATAAATTCAAATAGGAACTCATGACCTCCCTAGCAACATCTGCTCCTAATCTAGTGTTCTCCTACTCAGGAAAAGGCACCAACTCTACCCACTTGAACAAGCCAGAAGCATCCTTAATTACTTTTTCCTCTTCAATCTCCATGTCCAATCATCTTCCCCACCTACATGTCTCTTAAGTTCAACCTCTGCTGGCCATCTCTGCAGTCTTCCTCCTAGGCCAGCCAACAACATGGCACTCACACCACTGAAAATGTCTGTAAACCTCTAGGTCTACCCTTTCCAATCAGTCCTCTATTCTGAGGCCAGAGGATCTTAAAATCCAAAGACTGAAGCACACTGGGCTTCAAATTATCCAATGAGTCCCAATTCTTCTATGAAATCAGTCCAAGATGCCTACCAAGAACTTTACCTGCCTACTTCCCTAACTGTTTCTGGCATCATTTTCCCTCTTAATCTCTGACTTCTGTTGTATTCTGTGTTTGTTTTTGTTGATGATGATTGTTTTGTTCTTACAACCTGGTTTTCCCTGTCTTGAAATCTTTGTGCCAACTTTTGTATTTCCTGGAAAGGTTCTCTCCCTTCCTCCTCTCTGATGCTTGTCCTTCATCTTGAAACCCTCTGCTCTCTGGAAAGCTCTACAGAATAGGTTAGTTTTCTCAGTTATATACCTCTCTATCACACTGCTTACTATATCTCAAGGACAGGGGTTGCATCAGCCTATTTCCTCAGCCAGCACAGTTGTGAACACTTAGTAGACAAATATGTGTGGAAGAAAGGGAAAGAGGAATAAAAGTGAGGAAAGAAAGGGAAGAGCACGTGGAGATAGGGAGGAAGAAAGGGAGGCAGATTTATTACCTAATTTATTGATAGTTAATTCTACCTTCTAACATGTTAAATAAAAATTTCAACGTACTTCCTAAGTGTTTATGGCCACAATAAGGCTAAGTAACAGATGAACTCAAACTGCAAGACTTGCAGACATTAAGCATTTGTTTCCTATGCTTATAAATTTGCAGGATGGCGAGAATAGCTCTGTTTTGGACTGATTCAGGTGGTCTCAGCTTGACTGAAAACTATAGATTGGGTTCACGTCTGCTCCGCATGGTTCTTCATTCCCCCTGGACCAGTGGCAATGAGGAGCATTTTCTCATGACGAATCACAGAATGCAAGGCTCAGCCGAGAACTGGCACTTGCACCTCCACTCACCTTCTGTCAGATGAGGTAAGTCACAAAGTGCAGTCCAACATCATCAGGTTGGAAAACGGATTCCAACCACACTACTGGCTGGTCCTGTAGAGTCACATGGCAAAGTCACAATGGTGTTAATTCAGATACATAGAGGGCGCAAAGAATTTCAAAAGGAATTCAGTCTTTAACAGTTAGCTTCTTCCTATGTCATATTTATATTTTAAAGCTACCTTTCTTAGTTTCCTTTTTTCCATCTGCGGAAAGTTACAAGATCCTTAGTAGACTGATTAAGAGAAGGGCAACGCTTAGCACCCTTTATCCTCCACTAGGCCATCACTTCATGACCATCTACCACTCTTTGTCCTGCATAGGTTCCCATTACTAATTTCACCCATGATTAAGTTACCACCATTATTGTTCTCCCTCTTTTCAGCATTATGTGATGAGAGATGGCCACTGGCCATCTCACACTAAAGCCTTGTGTTTGTTATAATTAGAGAAATTCATGAATGAGAGATGGATTGTAGATTAGTTAAGGAACTTAGGATATCTTAACATGGATCTGAGCCTTTCAGGACAAGAGGAGAGTTAAGCTCTTCAAGGCCCAGAGCCCAGGTGCTTATATAGGATGGAGCACAGGTCTGCATCAGTATGAGAGCATCCCTAAGTCTCATCCTCTTATATTAAATATAAGGAAGCCAGTGTCCCCAGAAGTGGACTTACAAGTTTAATGAGGCAGTATTGGTATCTGAATTCAGTCTCCCAGCACCATTCTGTGACATATACGTGACCACTAGATGCTTTATGTAATGATGGCTTGTGGTAATAATGAAAGGAAGGCAAAGTTTGATGAAAAATTCATGCACAAGCCATGAAATCATTCCCAAATAAAATAATTTGACTTCTCACTTCCATGGTTTATTAATTATTTTGTAAGTATCAGTAAAAAATAGAAGCTGGATTCTCAAGTTGTCTTAACTCAAGAGCATATTTTTGAGTCTGATTTTTCCATTTCACTGAATTATTTGGCCAAATGGCCAATAGATTTCAGGCAATAATATGTATATATACTCATCTCACACGCTAGTAAAGTAATGCTCAAAATTCTCTAAACCAAGCTTCATCAATACGTGAACTGTGAACTCCCAGATGTTCAAGCTGGTTTTAGAAAAGGCAGAGGAACCAGAGATCAAATTGCCAACATCTGCTGGATCATGGAAAAAGCAAGAGAGTTCCAGAAAAACATCTATTTCTGCTTTATTGACTATGCCAAAGCCTTTGACTGTGTGCATCACAATAAACTGTGGAAGATTCTGAAAGAGATGGGAATACCAGACCACCAGACCTGCCTCTTGAGAAATCTGTATGCAGGTCAGGAAGCAACAGTTAGAACTGGACATGGAACAACAGACTGGTTCCAAATAGGACAAGGAGTATATCAAGGCTGTATACTGTCACCATGCTGATTTAACATCTATGCAGAGTACATCATGAGAAATGCTGGGCTGGAGGAAGTACAAGCTGGAATCAAGATTGCCAGGAGAAATATCAATAACCTCAGATATGCAGATGACACCATCCTTATGGCAGAAAGTGAAGAGGAACTAAAAAGCCTCTTGATGAAAGTGAAAGAAGAGAGTGAAAAAGTTAGCTTAAAGCTCAACATTCAGAAAACGAAAATCACGTCTTCTGGTCCCATCATTTCATGGTAAATAGATGGGAAAACAGTGTAAACAGTGTCAGACTTTATTTTTGGGGGCTCCAAAATCACTGCAGATGGTGATTTCAGCCATGAAATTAAAAGATGCTTACTCCTTAGAATGAAAGTTATGACCAAGCTAGATAGCATATTCAAAAGCAGACATTACTTTGCCAACAAAGGTCCATCTAGTCAAGGCTATGGTTTTTCCAGTGGTCATGTATGGATGTGAGAGTTGGACTGTGAAGAAAGCTGAGCACCGAAGAATTGATGCTTTTGAACTGTGGTGTTGGAGAAGACTCTTGAGAGTCCCTTGGACTGCAACGAGATCCAACCAGTCCATCCTAAAGATCAATCCTAGGTGTACATTGGAAGGACTGATGTTAAAGCTGAAACTCCAATACTTTGCCCACCTCATGCGAACAGTTGACTCATTGGAAAAGACTCTGATGCTGGGAGGGATTGGGGGCAGGAGGAGAAGGGGACGACAGAGGATGAGATGGCTGGATGGCGTCACTGACTCTATGGATGTGAATTTGAGTGAACTCCGGGAGTTGGTGATGGACAGGGAGGCCTGGCGTGCTGTGATTCATGGGGTCACAAAGAGTCGGACATGACTGAGTGATTGAACTGAACTGACTGATACTTTTATATATATAATTTTAAGTGCTAGGTGATGAGGTAGTAGGGGAAGAGGGAAGAAGATAAACAGTATAGTTTTTATATTAACCAAGACTTCACTGGACTAGTAAGACTATTTCTTTCTAACAAAAGCAATAATAGTAGCTTTCTTGGGGCTTTCAATCTCAGTGTTTTTCATTATTATGTAAGGAAAGACTTTATAAGCTGCTTTTCTTTAATCCTAAAAGCACCCATAAGGATGATTAGAATTTATCTTCATTGTCATTTCAAAACCCAGTATTTTCTAATCTAAAATATCTGGTTTTATATAGTTGTAAAATAACTGTTATTGCTGTTAGAACAGCCACATTATATATTACATAGATGTTTGTGAACTGGCCTGGGTACATAAACAGCCTTATGATGGTAGTTCTCAATCTCTGCCCTGTATAAAAATGATTCACAAGCCAGTACTGGCTCAGTCAGTATGGTGTGGAGAGATGGAGGAGGGAAGTTAAGTAGAATTCATATACTCAGAATATATTAACCACTTAACAACTGTACTACCAGGAAAGTCCCTAGTGGCTTTCTATGAAATAATGCCTATTGTGTTCCAAACAATGAAAGAAAATTCTTTTTTAAAAAATGCTAATTTATTTTTATTGGAATATAATTGCTTTACAATGTTGTATTGGTTTCTGTTGTACAACAGCATGAATCAGCCATATTTATACATATAACCCCTCCTTCTTGAGCCTCTCTCCCTCCTCATCCTCATCCCACCCCTCTAGGCCAACACAGAGCATCAAGTTGAGCCCCCTGTGTTATAGGAACAGCTTCCTTCTGGGTATCTACTTTACACATGGTAGTGTATATATGTCGGAATATATTCTTCATTAAAATTTTCCATTATTTTTAAAATCTTTGCCAACCATTGCTTCCTATTGCAATTAGCCTAACAGATAATAAGGTGACAATGATGATTGGACAAGGAACTCGTGATATACATAGTAAAGCTCTTTTCCTGGAATGTGCACCTGATTGTGATTCAATATTACACACACATTATTAATTCACATTTTCCATCATTGAACGTTACTATTTCCTACGATGAAACTAAATATGCCAGTAATTCATTGTGTTGTTTAAAAAAGCACCATGCTTTCCAGGTCTACTGCCTGAATAGATTTGAGCATCTCTTCTGTATAGTGCATTTTCTTTTGTTGATATTTTTTTATTTGGTTGTGCCATGTCTTGGTTACTGCATGTGGGATCTAATTTCCTGGTCAGGGTTTGAACCTGGGCCCCCAGCATTGGGTGTGTGAAGTCTTAACCACTGGACCACCAGGAAAGTCTCTAGTGTGTTTTCAATGAAATAATGCCTTTTGTGTTCCAAACAATGAACAGAAAAATGAACCTTTAGAAGGTAACTTGTTCATACTAATAAAGCCACATAATACTTGTCTGTGCTTTCTGGTTTTCCAGACTTTACACTTTCACTGTGGCTTGTAAGTTCTAATAGCTCTGCCCCTATTAGGCAGGGCCTATGGTCTATTTCCACCCTCCAGATGAAGAAGTCAGAATGCACAGAATTTAGGTGAATGTTTCAAGCTTGTACAATTAGTAGGTGCTGGAGACAGAATTTAATTTCTGCTTTTCTGAGCCTAACCTAGTGCTCATTTCCATAGCTTATATCATTATTTTATTTGCCATGAAAGCAAAGAGTGAACAATGTCCCCACTACTATATAATAGTCAACTTGGAAAAAGAAAGAGTAACATATCAAAACCAAGTCCTAAAATCATCATATCCTTTTAATACTCAGAGGTCATAGAGCAACTTAAAGTAATTTCATCCTTGTTAACATTTTCTCTAGGAAGAAAGAGTTATTAATACCATGGAACAGAAATAGAATATCAGAGTGCCAATAGAGTCAAATACCATTGCAAAGAAGTATTCTGTAGAACAAAGCAATTTTTATATCTAAAGAGTGATGCAAGATACACTGCTTTGTTGAATATTTAATAAAAAATTCATCCTTAAAATAATTCTGTTCAGCAGGAGATTTAACGGATTCCTGTTCCTTTGGTACTCATTCTACAAGGGCCAAGGAGCTGAGGGATCTTGATTACTGTGTGTTTGGGGGGGAGAATTTAGGTTGAATTAAAGCTTCATCTTTATAATCTCTTAGATTTACAATCAAGAAGAAATCATTCTAACGTCTCTTTCTTCCAAAACACAAGGCAAGTAATAACCATCTAAACAACATACTGGTGAAGAGATTTAATTCTGACCCCTACCTTCACTATGCAAGGGATTGAAAGCACTTCTTTAATTTTTAAAATAATTATGAAGGAACCAGCATAAGATCTGCCTCAGTTATGACCTTGGGCATTTAGGTATATAGAAATGAAGACTTTAGTAAATCTTATTCTTTCAAGACAATGTTAAAGTTTCTGTAAAATTTCTTATAAATACAACTGTACTTTCAAACTATGGGCTTAAGAAACATTTCCCAAACAATTAAATGGTCTTGAAAATGAGCAACACTGGGTTTGTTAGTCACCCTTACAGGTTAGACTCAATAAACCATTTTATGTATTTGTTCATTCCAAATGAATATATTACTATATTTTCACCTATTATAAAAGCAATCATATGTTTGAAAAGTGAACTATAGAAAGTATGTAAAGCAAAAATTCCTCCTCATTAATATATGAGAATATACCTCAATACTTGATTCAATTTGATTAAGCTTTCTCCAAACTAAGACAGCAGAGAAAAAAGTTTATTACTGCTTTAGCACTCACCTGCTCTCTATTTCCAGAGAGAGCAATGGCACCCCACTCCGATACTCTTGCCTGGAAAATCCCATGGACGGAGGAGCCTGGTGAGCTGCAGTCCATGGGGTCACTAGGAGTCGGACACGGCTGAGCGACTTCACTTTCACACACTGGAAAAGGAAATGGCAACCCACTCCAGTGTTCTTGCCTGGAGAATCCCAGGGACGGGGGAGCCTGCTAGGCTGCCGTCTATGGGGTTGCATAGAGTCGGACACGACTGAAATGACTTAGCAGCAGCAGCAGCTCCCTATTTCTGACTCTCACTTACAAATTATTAACAACAGTAAGTGTAAGGAAATAAATTTTAATACCTGGCATGGCTAAAAGATAATCTCCATTCAGTTAGGAGATATATTATTTAACATCATTTCAAGGCTGTTTCAGTTCAGTTCAGTCACTCAGTTGTGTCCGACTCTTTGTGACCCCATGAATCGCAGCACACCAGGCCTCCCTGTCCATCACCATCTCCCGGAGTTCACTCAGACTCACGTCCATCGAGCCCTTGATACCATCCAGCCATCTCATCCTCGGTCGTCCCCTTCTCCTCCTGCCCCCAATCCCTCCCAGCATCAGAGTCTTTTCCAATGAGTCAGCTCCTTGCATGAGGTAGCCAAAGTACTGGAGCTTCAGCTTTAGCATCATTCCTTCCAAAGAAATCCCAGGGCTGATCTCCTTCAGAATAGACTGCTTGGATGAATGGATAAGAAAGCTGTGGTACATATACACAATGGAGTATTACTCAGCTGTTAAAAAGAATTCATTTGAATCAGTTCTGATGAGATGGATGAAACTGGAGCCGATTATACAGAGTGAAGTAAGCCAGAAAGAAAAACACCAATACAGTATACTAACACATATATATGGAATTTAGAAAGATGGCAATGACGACCCTGTATGCAAGACAGGAAAAAAGACACAGCTGTGTATAATGGACTTTTAGACTCCGAGGGAGAGGGAGAGGGTGGGATGATTTGGGAGAATGGCATTCTATCATGTATACTATCATGTAAGAATTGAATCGCCAGTCTATGTCTGACGCAGGATACAGCATGCTTGGGGCTGGTGCATGGGGAAGACCCACAGAGATGTTATGGGGAGGGAGGTGGGAGGGGGGTTCATGTTTGGGAACACATGTAAAAATTAAAGATTTTAAAATTAACCAAAAAAAATAAAATAAAATAAAACCAAAAAAAAAGAATAGACTGCTTGGATCTCCTTGCAGTCCAAGGGACTCTCAAGAGTCTTCTCCAACATCACAGTTCAAAAGCATCAATTCTTCGGCACCCAGCCTTCTTCACAGTCCAACTCTCACATCCGTACATGACCACTGGAAAAACCATAGCCTTGACTAGCTGGACCTTAGTCGGCAAAGTAATGTCTCTGCTTTTGAATATACTATCTAGGTTAGTCATAACTTTTCTTCCAAGGAGTAAGCGTCTTTTAATTTCATGGCTGCAGTCACCATCTGCAGTGATTTTGGAGCCCAAAGAAATAAAGTCTGACACTGTTTCCACTGTTTCCCCATCTATTTCCCATGAAGTGATGGGACCAGATGCCATGATCTTCGTTTTCTGAATGTTGAGCTTTAAGCCAACTTTTTCACTCTCCTCTTTCACTTTCAGCAAGAGGCTTTTTAGCTCCTCTTCACTTTCTGCCATAAGGGTGGTGTCATGTGCATATCTGAGGTTATTGATATTTCTCCCAGCAATCTTGATTCCAGCTTGTGTTTCTTCCAGTCCAGCATTTCTCATGATGTATTCTGCATATAAGTTAAATAAGCAGGGTGACAATATACAGCCTTGACGTACTCTTTTCCTATTTGGAACCAGCCTGTTGTTCCATGTCCAGTTCTAACTGTTGATTCCTGACCTGCACACAGATTTCTCAAGAGGCAGGTTAGGTGGTCTGGTATTCCCATCTCTTTCAGAATTTTCCACAGTTTATTGTGAACCACACAGTCAAAGGCTTTGGCATAGTCAATAAAGCAGAAATAGATGTTTTTCTGGAACTCTCTTGCTTTTTCCATGATTCAGCAGATGTTGGCAATTTGATCTCTGGTTCCTCTGCCTTTTCTAAAACCAGCTTGAACATCAGGGAGTTCATGGTTCACGTATTGCTGAAGCCTGGCTTGGAGAATTTTGAGCATTACTTTTCTCGCATGTGAGATGAGTGCAATTGTGCGGTAGTTTGAGCATTCGTTTGCATTGCCTTTCTTTAGAATTGGAATGAAAACGGACCTTTTCCAGTCCTGTGGCCACTGCTGAGTTTTCCAAATTTGCTGGCATATTGAGTGCAGCACTTTCACAGCATCATCTTTCAGGATTTGAAACAGCTCCACTGGAATTCCATCACCTCCACTAGCTTTGTTTGTAGTGATGCTTTCTAAGGCCCACTTGACTTCACATTCCAAGATGTCTGTCTCTAGATTAGTGATCATGTCATCATGATTATCTGGGTCATGAAGATCTCTTTTGTACAGTTCTTCTGTGTATTCTTGCCACCTCTTCTTAATATCTTCTGCTTCTGTTAGGTCCAGACCATTTCTGTCCTTTATCAAGCCCATCTTTGCATGAAATGTTCCCTTGGTAGGTTTAGATGACTTCAAAGAAGATCTAAAGGGAGAGATTAGAGGTCCCACCACTAAGAAACTGTGATCACAACAACGGAAAGTCAACAATGGGTGACAGGTAAGAGAACAACCTGGAGATGCTCCTATTATCAAAGCATGTTTAGTGAGACATGGATTCTAAAAGAAGCGTTTGAGAGAAGATAATTATGTGTAGATGACTTATATCAAAGGATGCCATAAGAAGCCATAAAAGTGTAAGATAACACATAGAAAAAATTGGGGTAAATGAAGCATAGACCTTTCCTCCAGGGTTTGTAGTGTCCCTGTGATATTTAAAAATGTGCACTTACTGCAAAGTTTCCATTATTGACATCTGATAGCATCATCCTTTTTTACACACAGTCATCAGGGCTTCCCTGGTGGTACAGTGGTCAAGATTCCACCTGCAGTGTAGGAGACACAGAAAACATGATTTTGATCACTGGATCGAGTTGGAAAGATCGCTTGGAGGAGAAAATGGCAACCCACTCCAGTTTTCTTGCTTATAAAGTCCCATGGACAAAGAAGCTTGGTGGGCTACAGTCCATGGGATCACACAACTGAGCATGCATGCATACACAGTGATTAGAGTCTGTAGACTCTTTGCTAGCAGGAGAACTTCAGGCTGTTGTCTAGATATCTGGATGGACTTACACTCTCTTAACTATTGGCCAAATGAAGATATATGTGAAAGATCTTTGCAAAGTGAACAACACTATGTACATTTACAATAGTGCCCTCATTGTTATGATGTCAATTCTATGACAATCATTGGTACAGGAATTGTGAAAAACTTTTCCCAGATGCACTGTCTCTTTGCCTCTTGAGTTCTTAATAAATCCAGGCCCAACATGTGAAACTTATATGTTGTTTCAGACTCAATGAGAATATTATGTCAACTCAGCTCATTCCACTTTATTAATCTTGCAATATGGTATTGTGGATAGTACATATCTGCATGGCTGTTAATGTGGTCTCTCAAAATATTTTCATGAGCAGCACAGAGAAATTTGGATTGGCAAAGTGGATTCTTAACCATTTGGAAAACATTACTGTGTAAGTTGCTTAATGTATTAATTACAGCTTAGAAATAGTTTTCAGTTGGCCTACCAACAAACCAATCATTATTGGGTACCTATAAGTTCCAGCACTGTATTTAGTGCTGAGGATACGATGATAAACAAGACATAAATAATCTCTGTCCTCAAGGAACTCAGAATTTAATGAAGAAAAGAAGCAGTAATAGGTAAACAAACAGTAATTACAAAATGTGGTGAAGATTGCAAAGAAATCACACAGGGTGACATAAACAGTTCTTTTCTGTATCTTGCATATTGAAACATCTGTTCTTGGTCTTGCACCATTTTTGCTTACTTTCTGTTTTTAATATGTTTTAAATAAGATATAAATCAAAGAAAGGCAATGCCAAAGAATGCTCAAATTACTGCACAATTGCACTCATCTCACATGCTAGAAAAGTAATACTCAGAATTCTCCAAGCCAGGCTTCAGCAATATGTGAACCAAGAACTTCTAGATGTTCAAGTTGGTTTTAGAAAAGGCAGAGGAACTAGAGATTAAATTGCCAACATCTGCTGGATCATGGAAAAAGCAAGAGAGTGCCAGAAAAACGTCTATTTCTGGTTTATTGACTATGCCAAAGCCTTTGACTGTGTGGATCACAATAAACTGTGGAAAATTCTGAAAGAGATGGGAATACCAGACCACCTGACCTGCCTCTTGAGAAACTTGTATGCAGGTCAGGAAGCAACAGTTAGAACTGGACATGGAACAACAGACTGGTTCCAAATAGGAAAAGGAGTGTGTCAAGGCTGTATATTGTCACCCTGCTTATTTAACTTATATGCAGAATACATCATGAGAAACACTGGGCTGGAAGAAGCACAAGCTGGAATCAAGATTGCTGGGAGAAATATCAATAACCTCAGATATGCACATGACACCACCCTTATGGCAGAAAGTGAAGAGGAGCTAAAAAGCCTCTTGCTGAAAGTGAAAGAGGAGAGTGAAAATGTTGGCTTAAAGCTCAACATTCAGAAAACGAAGATCATGGCATCTGGTCCCATCACTTCATGGGAAATAGATGGGAAAACAGTGGAAACAGTGGCTGACTTTATTTTTCTCGGCTGCATAATTACTGCAGATGGTAATTGCAGCCAAATTAAAAGAAGCTTACTCCTTGGAAGGAAAGTTATGACCAACCTGGATAGCATATTCAAAAGCAGAGACATTACTTTGCCAACAAAGGTCCGTCTAGTCAAGGCTATGGTTTTTCCAGTGGTCATGTATGGATGTGAGAGTTGGACTGTGAAGAAAGCTGAGCACCGAAGAATTGATGCTTTTGAACTGTGGTGTTGGAGAAGACTCTTGAGAGTCCCTTGGACTGCAAGGAGATCCAACCAGTGCATTCTAAAGGAGATTAGTCCTGGGTGTTCTTTGGAAGGACTGATGCTAAAGCTGAAACTCCAATACGCTGGCCACCTCATGCAAAGTGTTGACTCATTGGAAAAGACTCTGATGCTGGGAGGGATTGAGGGGGGCAGGAGGAGAAGGGGATGACAGAGGATGAGATGGCTGGATGGCATCACTGACTCGATGGACATGAGTTTGAGTGAACTCCAGGAGTTGGTGATGGACAGGGAAGCCTGGCTTGCTGGGATTCATGGAGCCGCAAAGAGTCAGACACGACTCTTTGAACTGAACTGAACTGAAACTATGTACATAAAATTCACCAGCTGAAAGTATTGAACTCAACAGTTTTGGGTTTATTTACAGAGATCTGCTTCCTGGGCTTCCCAGGGGGATCAGTGGGTAAAGAATCTACCTGCAATGCAGGAGATGCAGGAGACATGGTTCAATACCTTGGTCAGGAAGATCCCCTGGAGGAGGGCATGGCTACCCACTCCAGTATCTTGCCTAGAGAATCCCATGGACAGAGGACCCTGGTGGGCTACAGTTCACAGAGTCTCAAAGGGTTGGACATGACTGAAGTGACTGAACACAAGCACAGAGATATACACACCCCAAAATTGAACCCTGGAGAATTTTGATCACTCCAAAAGGAAAATCTATACTCATTATAACCCATTCTTCGTTTCCTCTCCCAGCTCTCTTAGAAAACCATTAATCTAACTTTCTCTATAGAGTCAGATATTCTGGACATTACATACAAATAAGAATCATACAATATGTTGTCTTTTGTGTCTGTCTTATTTCATTGGTACTGTATGTTCAAGGTTCATCTGCAATGTAGTATATATCAGGATTTCATTCATTTTTAAGGTTGAAAAATATTTCATTGAATGCATATATGTATTCTGTTTATCCCTTCATCTCTTCCTCCAACAGCATTTGGGTTGTTTGTTTTTGTGGGTGGTGTTAGGTAAGGGTCCAGTTTCATTCTTTTGCAAGTTGTTATCCATTTATGCTAGCACTGTTTGTTGAAAAGACTTTTCTCTCCCCCAGTGAAATGTCTAGGCACTCTTGTTGAAAATCTATGGCCCAAAAATGTAAGGGTTTATTTCTGTGCTGCTGATTTTATTCCATTGATTTAAATGCCTGTCTTTATGCTAGCACTACTCTGTTGTTATTATTATAGCTTCATAGTACATTTTTATATCAGCAAACCTGAATCTTCCAAATTTATTATTCTTTTACAATATAGTTCTGGTTCTATATTGTTATAGATATCTATAGTTCTGGTTATCTCAGGCCCCTTAGATTTCCAAATGAATTTTGGGATTAGTCTGTCAATTTCTGCAAAAACTCCACTAGCATTTTGATAAGGATTATGTCGAACCTATTGATTAATTTGGGGAGTATTGTCATGTTAACAACTTAAGTCTTCTGATCCATTAAATTGAGATATCAAAAGATTTCATAGACATATTTAGATATTTTTCTTTTACTTCAATAATCTTGTGATTTTCAGTATACAAGATTTTCTCTTATTTTATTAAATTTATCCTTATATTTCATTATTTCGATGACATTATAAGTCAAATTGTTTTCTTAGTTATTGTTCATTGCCACTATAGAAACAGAACTGATTTTTAAATGTTGATCTTATACTCTGCAACCTTGCTGAATTAATTAATTTTAATCAGTTTTGTGATTTTCTTGGGATTTTCTCGGGATTTTCTCTGTACTTGATTATGTCACCTGTGTTGTCTCATTTTTAATCTTAAATTGGTGATCAAATATAAAAAGAAAAAAAGATTTAGGAGATCACGAGCAAATATTTGAAGTAAACTTTTTCAATATCTGCAGAGATCAATCTTATGATCAATGCTGCTGCTGCTGCTAAGTTGCTTCAGTTGTGTCTGACTCTGTGCGACCCCATAGACTACAGCCCACCAGGCTCTGCCATCCCTGGGATTCTCCAGGCAAGAACACTGGAGTGGGTTCCCATTTCCTTCTCCAATGTATGAAAGTGAAAAGTGAAAATGAAGTCACTCAGTCATGTCGGACTCTTCGCGACCTCATGGACTGCAGCCTACCAGGCTCCTGCGTCCATGGGATTTACCAGGCAAGAGTACTGGAGTGGCTTGCCATTGCCTTCTCTGCTTATGATCAATAGATGCATACAATTTGAAGGAAGATATATTTAGGGTCAAAGTTAAAAGAAACATTTTAATAAATATAGCTGTTCTATATTCACAACAGTCTGACTTGTGAAATAGTGAACACTCAATAACTAAATGTGTTCAATCAACAACACAGCTGCTCTGGATATGTTAGAGAGGGAATTACAGCCTCAGAAAATGGGGTGGGCTTCATGATTTCTAGACATTTTCCAACTTTAGATGAATGCTGCCAATTCATTTTGCCTTGCTCTGATGGTTTTTATGTAAACATTTAAGTAAAGAAATGTGGAAAGTATCAGAAAGAGCTCCTACCTATTAAGGCAAGACTACAATGTTCTTCTGTATACCTACCTCTTTGGGTATAAAGATAGATTTCTACTCTCAGTCCTGCAGGGACTAGCCTATTTGTATTTCAGGCCTTAAATTTTCCAGAAGCAATCCATCCTCTATTAAAAACCACTATCAGGCATCAAAGGTGTATGAATAGTAATATTATGTAAAACCTTTCAAAGTGCTTTCATTCTTTTTTTAAAAAAATTTTATTAGAGTATAGTTGATTTATAATATTATGTTAGTTTCAGGTGTACAGCAAAGTGAATCAGTTATACATATACATATATGCATTCTTTTTTAGATTCTTTCCTCATATAGGTCATTATAGAGTGTGAGTAGAGTTCCATGTGCTATTTGTGTGTGTGTGTATGTCTGTATGTGTGTGTGTTAGCAGTTGCTCAGTCATGTCCGACTCTTTCCTATCCCATGGACTGTAGCCACCAGGCTCTTCAGTCCATGGGATTCTCCAAGCAAGAATACAGGAGTAGGTTGCCATTTCCTTCTCCATCCCTGTGCTATTTAACAGGTTCTTATTAGCTGTCTATTTTATATATAGTAGTGTGTATATGCCAATCCCCATCTCCCAGTTTGTACATCTATGACTCAATGTTTTGCAAATAAGTTCATTTGTAACATTTCATTCTTCAGATATCTCCATGAGCCTTACTCTGCAGGGAAGGCTACTCTCATAACCCCTACTCTGTAGGGAAACTTGAAGCCTATTGTGTTGAGGCTTAAACTGCCCCCTCCCTGCCCCCCACCCTACCGCTACACACACACACACACACACACACACACACACAATTTGGAAATATTTCACTTCCACAGTGAAACAGTTGTGTTTCCACAATGCAAGAAACAGAAGTGGACTCTTAATTTAGGCAAAAGAGAAGTGACTGGAAAGAATTAAGGGTTTCATGGAATTCATGGAAGTAGAAGGACCAGATTGTAAGGGAGCATGCGAGGGCTATGCCCTTGAAATATACAACTGTTCACAGCAAAGTCTATATGGTGATGTCTCCAACATTGCCACTGTAAAGCAATCTATTCAACTATTTCTTTTGCCCTTGATTCACACTCTCAAGATTCAAAGTCCTGGGGAAAAAAACACCCAATCAGTCAATGTTAGGTCATATACCTACTGCATTGAAACAGAAGAAGAGGAACACTACAGATCTTTCAGCTCTACAGATTAAGGCATGAAGAAGTAACTGTTCTTCCACCAAAAGACACAGAATGAGAAAGAGGTTGTTGATGCTCAGTCACTAAGTTGAGTCTGACTTTTTGTGACCCCATGAACTGCAGCACACCAGGCTCCTCCGTCCTCCATCTCCTAGAGTTTGCTCAAGCTCATGTTGATTGAGTTGGTGATGCTATCTAACTGTCTGATCCTTTATTGCCCCCTTAACTATCTGCAAAAGAAACTGAAGTATTATTGGATTTTAGTGTTGAGCAGTCAATCAAAAAATGCCAAATACTCTTATCATTCATACAATATATTTGTTGAATTTATTTAAGACTTAATATAGTTTTAATCCTAGCAGCCTTAGAAATTACACTTTAGTTGTGGCACTGAGCCATCCACTTTTTGTTTGTTTATCCATAATATAAGGAAACAGAGCCAAGGATTTTGCCCCTAAAATGTTCCTCTTATGGAAGAGCCTCATCTTTATAACCCTTGCCCCAGTGTGAATCAAGTGGCCTAGTTTCTGTTTTAGACCATTATTTAATAATCTGTTTCAATGTACTAATGAGGCACCATTATTTGAGTGCTGTTTTTCAACTGCCCTGGTTTCTTGCTTGTATTACCACTGTCATCTCTTGGCCTAAATATTTTTTATACTTAATGATGCCTTAGTGCTTGTATCCTAGGCTTTTTAACAAAGACAGTTATTTTAAAAATCAAATAAAGAAGTCTTACTGGACTTCTAATTTCTAGCTCAGTGCTAAAACTGCTAGAAAATCGCTTCCCTAATATTTAAAGCAAATAGGATATAAAGTTTAAAATTTTATTCATTATACTTTAGAATGTAAAAAAGAATATATCAGCATAGTATAAAAGTACATTTTTATTGCTCCTTAAGATCGCAATGAAAAATTAAACTTTCTTTACCTTTAACTTTTGAATGTGAAGGAAGATTTTGCAATTCCCAAAGCTAAAGTTTCATGAATCATGACTTACACCAGTCCTTTCAGCACCACACAGCATGATGATTCACCTCTTTGCTTCATGCTGTGGTTCCTTAAGAAGTACAAGTTGGTCAATAGAGTTCATTTGGGTAAAGGATTTGAGCACCAACCTAATCTAAGGCCAATATAATCACCATTTTTGGTCAGCTCTCTGTTTTGTTTCCTTAGGATCTAATAATCAGAGGGAGATGGCTCATTATTTCAATTGACTCAATCAGCATTTAACATTCTGAAGAGTTACTGTCAAGAGCCAAATTTGATTCAGGTTATTGGTGGTCTCCACAACAATGCTGATTCTTGATGCAGCTTGCTATTCTGAACTAATAGGAAGTCAATAGATATTTCCACATCAGAAGGCATTACAATTTCAATAAATATAGTTTGTAGGAAGGAATGGAATCCATATGTAGAGTGCAAGAATCAAGGAAATAATGTAGTCTTCAGTCTTTTGATTTGTTTATATCTACTCTTATTCCAGAAAGCATTGAAAGTGCCTCTGTGGGTATTAAATCCTCACATAGGAAGCATGGATGGAACCACTGACATTGTCTTTGGAAATGGGAGTTTGAACTATCCATCAGAGCCAACTAATTCCATTTCAAAACAAGTGTCCCAAAGACTATTGCCTCAGCCCTGGGCAAGTTCCCCAAACTGTCAGCCTCCTTCCCATGAGTCTCCCTAAGTTTTGGTTTAGCAAGAAATCAGCAAAAGCAAGCGATATCCAGCTTTCTCAATGCATATCCTGCAATCGCTAGCATAAATATTAATAGATATTATCTGATTTTTGTTATCTTACAAATATAAAAAGCACATACCATATTTTGTTTGAAATTTCATTATATGTAAATTAAGAATCAGTTATTATAATTCTTTGAAATCATTTTAAAACAAATAACTTAAGGACATTTCTTTATATTTTAATTTTATTTCTTCCTTCCCTGTCTTACTTTAGTATTCAAGCATCTGGTTCTGTTTCTAAGAACAACTTCCTGGTAATCCATAGCAGTCAGATTTAAGGGGATGGTGGTCACTGGAAAACAGGAGGCATTGGAGTCAATAGGATTCCTCAAAAAGGTATTGGCTACCAAAAGGCTTAATTAATGCTGGTATTGTTTTGTTCCAGCTACACTATCAAAACACATCTATCCCCATTCAATCTATCCCCATTTAATTTTCAGGTTAATTATTTCTATTAACTAATATAATTCCTTGATTGTATCCTGAATTTAAATTCAAACAAGTTATGTTCCCTAGAAAGCACTGATGTTACATTAAGACAAGAACTCATAGAGATAATAACAAGAACCAATATTTGTATATAACTTTTTAAATTAATTTTTATTGGAATATAGTTGGTTTACAATGTTGTGTTAGTTTCTGCTGTACAGCTATGGCATCACTGACTCAATGGACATGACTTTGAGCAAATTCTGGGAGAAAGTGAAGGACAGGGAAGCCTAATGTGCTGCAGTCCATGGGGTGGCAAAGAGTCAGACATGACTTAGAGGCCGAACAATGAACAACAATTCCCATATAGGTCATTATAGAGTACTGATTAGAGTTCCCTGTGCTGTACAGTAGGTTCTTATTAGCTGTCTATTTTATGAATATTAGTTTATAGTTTATAGAGATGGAGATAAAGATAGAGTCTTTCCAGATTCAAAAGGAGAGGCATTATCATCAGAAATAGGAGATGATTCTTCAAACATATCTGCAAGTTCTGACTACGTTGATTTCATTTTTGCTCTAGTACAGGAAGATAGAATGGCAGAAAGAATACAGATTTCTAGGTCAGAAGAAGGATGTCTAATACAAATCTTGATAGCTTGTCTGCTAAAGGATGAGTGGCTCAACATTAAGGAACCCTTCCTTCACTTCAGCTGCAAACATCTTTCTGTACATTCAGCTGAATCCAGAAAGGCTATCCTAAGTACCAAAAATGTCATCATTTTTGTGTCAAATAACAACACACCATGATTCATTATTCTAAATATTCTGTCTGTAGGGGTCATTAGAATTGTGAGGACTTAAAGCAAACACTAGCAGACACCAGCTATTTAATGGTAAGGAACATAATTTAAAACAGAACAAGTGAAAATTTACAAAAATTTTTAATAACCACAAAATAACCACAGTGCTTGGGAACTTGCAGGTAATTAGAAATTTGTTCTCATTCTCAAACCCCACCCCAATCCCAGGAGTATATTGTCAATGTAGCTAGTTTATTATATATATATATATATATATATATATATATAGCTTTGGAATTTTGGAATGCTTCACTGGCTATATTCACATGAAGAATAAATCCAGAACCTTGTGCATGGTACTATTAGGTATGGCTTCCACGTGTAGTTCTCTTTGATATGGCCAGTATTCTGAAATAAACAGCTAAAATTAGATTCCCTGAATCCTAGTATGTACATACAGAAAAGCTATGATAGTACATTTGGTCTATTAGACAGGGTGTTCCTTAACACTAATGCTCCACACAGGGATCTCCTTATGTGTTTGAAAATTATTAAGAGGGTAAGATCTTGGCAAAGTATATTCACATGCATGGGATCTTTTAATCCACTTCAATACTTGAGGGAAATAATTGCTTTGTGGTGGGAAATATATAGATATAAGAAAGTAGACTGTGGTGGTTTCTAACAGTTTATTTAAAAATAACAGGTTTAATTAATATTTTTTCATAGACTGACATAAGTTATGAGTGGAAGATTTTTTAATAAAATTATAATCAATTCCAGGCCATCTGTTGATGGCTAATTCACCTTATCAGTATAGACAATCAATGATGTACAAATAGTTTACTCTGTTTAGCCTAAAAATCCCATAATGTGAAGCCATTTGATCTGGGGTTGCTCAGAAAGTTCAACAGCCAACACAGTCCCAGAATGTTAATAGATAGTACAACAACAACTAGTTTTAAAATTCCAGCACATTCTCAGAGTGCCAGTCAAAGAGAGAGGCACTGTGAAGACAGGTACACCCAACTGGCCCATCCATCATCTGACCTTCTCTGACAGCTCAGAAGGTCATGTCTGGCCTCATCTCTCAGGGAAAAGTCTGCTAAATCCTCTAGTCTTGGGATAGAAAGTTCTCTTGTGCTCGAGCTCAGTCACTCAGTCTTGTCTGACTCTGCAACCCTATGGACCATAGCCCACGAGGCTCCTCCGTCCATGGAATTTTCAGGCAGGAAGACTAGAATGTGTTGCCATTTCCTACTCCAAGGGATATTCCTGACCCAGGGATCAAACTCATGTTGCTTTCATCTCCTGCAGGTGGAGTCTTTAACCACTGTGCCACCTGAGAAGACCACGAAGTTCTCTACTCACTGACCTTTGGTGTCTGACACAAGGTTGAGAGAAGTTGAAGACTTCCTCCTGCACCCTCAATTCAGGTGTTACCCTCTCCTGAATTTCCTTCCAAGAGTCCAATTTTCTAGCAAAGAAGCTCAGTTCACACTGCCTCACTAATTTGTGGTGAGAAATGTTCTCAGAAAGGAACCTCTTGTTGTTACTCACAGATGGGGAGTGACGAAGCTGGAGGGACAAAGCAGGGACCAGAACATAAACAAGAACCCCTGACTTCCATATCTGTGCTTGCTTTTCCCATAAGACCTCCCAGCTCTCTGGTTACCTGACATTTACCTCTTACAGAGCTGTGGATCAAGCAGGCCTCAGGTACCTGTGTTTTCTGTTAACTGCTGAGCAATCATTTAAAACAGCACCTCTGACACAGTGGGAGAGTAATCCCTGACAGCGATTGAGAGACAAAATCTTGTTACAAAGTCATAGGTTGTAATACCAGTCTTCTACCTTAAACAACCTTAAAAAAAAATGATACTGAAGCATTGACAATGTCCAAGCCTTATGAATTTCTGCTCACACTTTAAATACTAAGTCCAGCTGCTTATTCACCACCTTTCAGTTTTAGTTTTGGCTGCTGAGAGCTTAGTGATAATGCATTCTGTTCAAATAGCCCTGGTAGATTACATGCCATTTGTCATGAGAGAGAGAAATAATTGCCACTTTTGACTTTATCATTTATATTTCCTACCATGTATATGGGTAGTTGGGGCTTTCCTGGTGGCTCAGATGGTAAAGAGTCTGCCTGCCATGTGGGAGACCAGGGTCCGATCCCTGGGTGGGGAAGATCCCCTGCAGGAAGAAATGACAACCCACTCCAGTATTCTTGCATGGAGAATTTCATGGACAAAAGAGCCTGGTAGGCTACAGTCCATGGGGTCACAAAGAGTTGGGTATGACTGAGTGACTAAGCACATTGGTAGTTCAAGAAAGAACTATAGAAGGCACCAAAAATGTGAAAAATATTGATATTAAGAATATCATATAGTAATTTCCAAGTTTAAGTACTGATATTTCTGGATATCTTGTATTTCAGTTAATATCTTCAAAAGTATGCAAATGATAATCAGAAAGACCCAATAAGAGGCCACATCCTTCATTCCATATGATTGCTTGTTTTATTTTTGTCAGTTGTTAAGTGCTTACTACAAGCCTAGTACTGTGGTGAGAGATTTACTTCTATCATCTTTGTGTAATCTTATCTAATCCTTAAACAATGCTTTAAGATAAATATTATTATCTGATTTTAAAGAAGAAAAAGTAAAGTAATTCCTGATCTCACACAGTAATTAAGCATTTAAATTCAGGTGTGGTTGATACCAGAGGCTATCATTTAAGCCAGCACACCATTGTTGTTTTTCAGTCACTAAGTGGTGTCTGACTCTTTGTGACCCCAAGGACTGCAGCATGCCAGGCTTCCCTGTCCTTCACAGTCTCCCAAAGTTTGCTCAAATTCATGTCCATTGAGTCAATGATGCTGTCTAACCATCTCATCCTCTGTTGCCCTCTTCTCCTTTTGCCTTCAATCTTTCCCACCATCAGGGTCTTTTTCAGTACATTATATCACTATCCAAAAACAGATCTGATATTGACATACTCTAAGAATGGCATTAGTGGTCAAGAACCTGCCTGAAAATGCAGGATACAGAAGAGATGCAGGTTCAATCACTGGGTCAGGAAGATCCCCTGGAGAAGGGCACGGCAACTCACTCCAGTATTCTTGCCTGGAGAATCCCATGGACAAAGGAGCCTGATGGGCTACAGTCCATGGGGTCACAAAGCGTCAGACATGTCTGAGCATTGATGTGGTGATGGTGGCAACATCATTTGACTACTTTTACACTTCAGTATTCTCATGGCTTTTCCCCAGTTCTTAAGGAAAATCTTGGTGCCAACTGAGAATATTGCACTCTAGTGTGTCATTGAATTAGTTTCCTGAATAAGTAGAAGGGAGCATTATTTCCAGGACTAAAGACAGTTTCATCATGGCCAAAAGCCTGGACTTACACCATGGTGTTAAGGATGTGTCATTTTTTTTAAATGAATCACAAGCATAATCAAATTCCACTTGTGACACTAGAGAAAGGAATACAGCTGTGTATTACCCTGAGCTAGTTCCCTTGTGCATGGACACCATCTGCTTTCTGTTGCTTTAAATGAAGTTTTTCATTTTAGGCTTTAAAAATGCTTTAAATTCAATAATTGTCTGTTCAGTGAATCATTAGAAAAAAAGCAAGTTAAAGAAACCATAATTCTTCGTACTCTACTTTCTTCTAGGCTAATGACATCTCAGTAATGAGGTCCAAATGCACTGTGACATGATAGGTGTCCCTTTTAATTATCAGTCAGCTTTTACAGTCAGTCATTCTGGCAAGATTTTCAGCATTTGAGGGAAATACCTTATCTCTTTCAGTCTAGCCCTGACACGTCCTCAGCATATCTCCCCAGGATATCAGTGAACTGGGCGGAAAGACAGCTCGGGCTGTGAAAGTCTTTGTCATTATCAGCTGTTGCTGACAGCTGAAGCTTATGGCTCTCAGTTTAAAATGGGTACAAAAAACTCTTTCAGACCACATTTCATTTGATCTAATCAAGAAGAGTCTCAGATGAAGGACTCTGGTCTCTACCAGGGTAAATCCAGGTAATTTGGAGCAGTCTAGAAATTTTCTGAGCTAGAATAGTCAGACTGGTTTCCATTCCTAAAAGCCTAAGAGACAGTATCACCTCCTGCAAGGTAATTCCTGTCTCTGGGTTTGTACTCCTAGTTGGTGAAATGAAGAAAATGCCTTGCTGGAATGGATTCATGACTATGATGAAAAAAGGAGCAGGAAGCTCTTTTGAAAAGTAATTTTATATATTCTGGTTTGTGGGCCAGCAAGTAAGAAGCTTAGAAGTCACCACTCTGTCCTAACAACAAGTAGAAGTCTGAACAAACTGAAAAACCATCAACTCTTCTTATATCGATAAGAGAAATAAGTCAGAGGGCAAACCCTAGCCTCCAAAACTGGAGTGAAAGTGTTAGCTGCACAGTGCTGTCTGAATCTTTGGGACCTGAGAACCCCATGAACAGTATGAAAAGGCAAAATGATAGGATACCGAAAGAGGAACTCCCCAGGTCATTAGGTGCCCAATATGCTACTGGAGATCAGTGGAGAAATAACTTCAGGAGGAATGAAGGGATGGAGCCAAAGCAAAACAATACCCAGTTGTGGATGTGACTGGTGATAGAAGTAAGATCCAATGCTGTGAAGAGCAATATTGCATAGGAACCTGGAATGTCAGGTCCATGAATCAAGGCAAATTGGAAGTGGTCAAACAAGAGATGGCAAGGGTGAACATCGACATTCCAGGAATCAGTGAACTAAAATGGACTGAAATGGGTGAATTTAACTCAGATGACCATTATATCTACTACTGCGGGCAGGAATCCCTCAGAAGAAATGGAGTAGCCATCACGGTCAACAAAAGAGTCCGAAATGCAGTACTTGGATGCAATCTCAAAAATGACAGAATGATCTCTGTTCATTTCCAAGGCAAACCATTCAATATCACAGTTATCCAAGTCTATGCCTCAACCAGTAATGCTGAAGAAACTGAAGTTGAACGGTTTTATGAAGACCTACAAGACCTTTCAGAACTAATATCCCAAAAAGATGTCCTTTTCATTATAGGGGACTGGAATACAAAAGTAGGAAGTCAAGAAACACCTGGAGTAACAGGCAAATTTGGCCTTGGAATGCAGAATAAAGCAGGGCAAAGACTACTAGAGTTGTGCCAAGAAAATGCACTCGTCATAGCAAACATACTCTTCCAACAACACAAGAGAAGACTCTACACATGGACATCACCGGATGGTCAACACCGAAATCAGATTGATTATATTCTTTGCAGCCAAAGATGGAGAAGCTCTATACAGTCAACAAAAACGAGACCAGGAGCTGACTGTGGCTCAGATCATGAACTCCTTATAACCAGATTCAGACTCAAATTGAAGTAAATAGGGAAAACCGCTAGACCATTCAGGTATGACCTAAATCAAATCCCTTATGATTATACAGTTGAAGTGAGAAATAGACTTAAGGGCCTAGATCTGATAGATAGAGTGCCTGATGAACTATGGAATGAGGTTTGCGACATTGTACAGGAGACAGGGATCAAGACCATCCCCATGGAAAAGAAATGCAAAAAAGCAAAATGACTGTCTGGGGAGGCCTTACAAATAGCTGTGAAAAGAAGAGAGGCACAAAGCAAAGGAGAAAAGGAAAGATATAAGCATCTGAATGCAGAGTTCCGAAGAATAGCAAGGAGAGATAAGAAAGCCTTCTTCAGCAATCAGTGCAAAGAAATAGAGGAAAACAATAGAATGGGAAAGACTAGAGATCTCTTTAAGAAAATTAGAGATACCAAGGGAACATTTCATGCAAAGATGGGCTCGATAAAGGACAGGAATGGTTTGGACCTAACAGAAGCAGAAGATATTAAGAAGAGGTGGCAAGAATACACGGAAGACCTATACAAAAAAGATCTTCACGACCCAGATAATCATGATGATGTGATCACTAATCTAGAGCCAGACATCTTGGAATGTGAAGGCAAGTGGGCCTTAGAAAGCATCACTATGAACAAAGCTAGTGGAGGTGATGGAATTCCAGTTGAGCTATTTCAAATCCTGAAAGACGATGCTGTGAAAGTGCTGCACTCACTATGGCAGCAAATTTGGAAAACTCAGCAGTGGCCACAGAACTGGAAAAGGTCAGTTTTCATTCCAATTCTAAAGAAAGGCAATGCAAAAGAATGCTCAAACTACCGCACAATTACACTCATCTCACAAGCTAGTAAAGTAATGCTCAAAATTCTCCAAGCCAGGCTTCAGCAATACGTGAACTGTGAACTCCCTGATGTTCAAGCTGGTTTTAGAAAAGGCAGAGGAACCAGAGATCAAATTGCCAATATCCGCCGGATCATGGAAAAAGCAAGAGAGTGCCAGAAAAACATCTATTTCTGCTTTATTGACTATGCCAAAGCCTTTGACTGTGTGGATCACAATAAACTGTGGAAAATTCTTCAAGAGATTGCAATACCAGACCACCTAACCTGCCTCTTGAGAAATCTGTGTGAAGGTCAGGAAGCAACAGTTAGAACTGGACATGGAACAACAGGCTGGTTCCAAATAGGAAAAGGAGTATGTCAAGGCTGTATATTATCACCCTGCTTATTTAACTTATATGCAGAGTACATCATGAGAAACGCTGGACTGGAAGAAACACAAGCTGGAATCAAGACTGCCAGGAGAAATATCAATCACCTCAGATATGCAGATGACACCACCCTTATGGCAGAAAGTGAAGAGCAACTAAAAAGCCTCTTGCTGAAAGTGAGAGGAGAGCGAAAAAGTTGGCTTAAAGCTCAACATTCAGAAAACGAAGATCATGGCATCTGGTCCCATCACTTCATGGGAAATAGATGGGGAAACAGTTTAAACAGTGTCAGACTTTCTTTTTTGGGCTCCAAAATCACTGCAGATGGTGACTGCAGCCATGAAATTAAAAGACGCTTACTCCTTGGAAGAAAAGTTGTGCCCAACCTAGACAGTGTGTTCAAAAGCAGAGACATTACTTTGGCGACTAAGGTCTGTCTAGTCAAGGCTATGGTTTTTCCTGTGGTCATGTATGGATGTGAGAGTTGGACTATGAAGAAGGCTGAGCACCAAAGAACTGGTGCTTTTGAAGTGTGGTGTTGGAGAAGACTCTTGAGGGTCCCTTGGACCTCAAGGAGATCCAACCAGTCCATTCTGAAGGAGATCAGCCCTGGGATTTCTTTGGAAGGAATGATGCTAAAGCTGAAACTCCAGTACTTTGGCCACCTCATGGGAAGAGTTGACTCATTGGAAAAGACTCTGATGCTGGGAGGGATTGGGGGCAGGAGGAGAAGAGGACGACCGAGGATGAGATGGCTGGATGGCATTAGGACTCGATAGACGTGAGTCTGGGTGAACTTCGGGAGATGGTGATGGACAGGGAGGCCTCGCGTGCTGCGATTCATGGGGTCACAAAGAGTTGGACACAACTGAGTGACTGAACTGAACTGAACTGCACTGGACTGTAACTCCCCTGACTCCTCTGTCTGTGGAATTCTCCTGGCAAGAAAACTCGAGTGGGTTACCATTCCCTTCTCCAGGGAATCTTCCCCACCCAGGGATCGAACCCTGGTCTACTATATTGCAGGCAGATTCTTTACCATCTGAGCCATCATGGAAGCCTCCAAAATTGGAGTGACTCATAGTCAAATAAAAAGAATCACTACTTACTGGAGCAGAAACTTGCTAACTAAAACCTCCACAAGAACCAGTGCTGGGGTAGGAAAACCTTAACTGTAATTGATGAATTGCTGGAGGCTCAGTGTGGACAAGTCTGGCCAATAAAAACTCCAGAGGGTTCCAGTCATGAGGAGGATCCCAATTTCTTGTGAGTTTACTCTCCTGGAGCTATAACAGCTTCTTACAGGGAATACTGGAGAAAAAATATCTTGCGCTTTTGACAGTGGGAGGGGAAAAGCAATGATTTTGAAATGTGCTAGAGCATCCTGTTCTTCTACCAAAGTCTGCCCTTAGGAGCCTAATCTATTGGGGTTTTATCAGATCCTAACTGACCTGGGGATGGAGAAATATCCAACTCCAGCTGACTCTAGCCTTGAGGAAGGACAATACTTAACTCTAGCTCACTCTACTCTTTCATGAGGGAGAAGGGAAAGAGCCAACTCCAGCCCCACTCTAGCAAACTTGTCCCAGCTCAGAGGGAGAGGTAACTGATAAGCACATATAAAGCTTATAGCCCAGAAACTCACAGGCTCATAAAAGATTAAGACCTAGTTATAGGGGTATAGAACACTTTCTCTCCCACAGATCTTATCACCGCATTAATAAATGTTCTTTCTACCTAGTACCTTGTGTTCAGCTATCAAGACAAAAATTACGAAACATACTAAAAGGCAAATAGCACAGTTTTAAAGTATCAGAACCTGCCCTAGGTTTAGTAGGGATGTTAGAATCATCAAACTAGGAATTCAAAACACCTACGATTACTATGCTAAGGGCACTAATAGATAAAGTAGACAGCAAGAAAGTTCAGATGGGCAATATAAGCAGAGATGGAAATTTGAAGAAAGGACCCAAAGAAATGTTACAAATCAAAAATACTTCTACAGAAATGAAGAAAGCATTTGGTAGGCTTATCAGTAGACTGTACACAGCTGAAGAAAGAATTTTTGAGAGTGAGGTTATCACACAGAAACCTCCAAAACTGGAATGGTGAAGACCAAAAAAAAAAAATTGAAAAAAGATATAGAGTATTCAAGAGCTGTGAGACAACCACAAAAAGTGTAAAATACACATAATGGGAACACCAGAAATAAAAGAACAAAAGAAATATTTGAAAAAATAGTGACTGAGAATTTCCCCAAATACATGGCACACCAAATCACAAATCCAGGAAGCTCAGAAAACATCAAGAACAAACACCAAATCGGCTGTACCCAGGAATATCATTTTCAAACTACAGAAAATCAAAGATAAAGAAAAATCCTGGAAGAAGCCAGAGGGGAAAAACTCTTTCCTACAGAGGAACAAAGATAAGAATTCTTTGTTCGAATTCTTCAGACTTCTTCATTCGACTTCTCAGAAAGAAGAGGCAAGTGAAATATCTAACGGATTGAGGAAAAACAAAACAAAACATCAAGCTAGCATTCTGTGCCCTGTGAAATTATCTGTAAGGTGATGAAGAGGAATTTCTCAGGCACACAAAAAGTGAGGGAATTTGTTGCCAGTAGAACTGCTTTGCAAGACATGTTAAAAGAGGCTCTTTAGAGAAAAAGAAAATGACATAGGTCAGAACCTCAGATCTACATAAAGAAAAGCATTGAAGAAAGAATAAGTAAAGGGAAAACAACACTTCTATTTCTCTTAGAGAAATAGAAAAATCTAGGAGATGACAGTTTGTTCAAAATGATAATAGCAATGTTTTGTTTAAATATGTGTGTATGTGTGTACAATTATTCATTAGTGAAATGAATGACAGCAAAGTTACAATGGATAGTGGAAGTCAGGATTATTTTACCACTAAAAGGTGTTCACACTATCCATGAACTGGCATAGTATTATCTGAAAGTAGACTTGAATTAGTTGTAATTGTCTATTGTAAACTCCAGAACAACTACTTTGAAAAGCTGAAAAGGCAGAATAACTAGTATGTTAAGAAAGGCCAGAAAATGGAATTAAATAAAATGCTGAATCAAAACCACAAAAGACAAAAAAAGAGTGCAAGACAAAAACAAGAACAAAGAACAACAAATAGAAAACAGTAACAATTATGGCAGATGTTAATTTATGTCAATAATAATTTTGAATATCAGTAGTTTAAATGAACCAAGTGAATTAAAAAAAAAAAACCCTCAACTCTATAAGACATACCACTTTATAAGGCACTCACTACAAAAAGAAAAATCACTTTAAGTAGTTGTTGTTGATGTTCAGTCATAAGTCATGTCTGAATTTTTGTGACCCTATGGACGGTAGCTAAAGCTGAAACTGCAGTACTTTGGCCACCTCATGTGAAGAGTTGACTCATTGGAAAAGACTCTGATGCTGGGAGGGATTGGGGGCATGAGGAAAAGGGGATGACAGAGGATGAGATGGCTGGATGGCATCACTGACTCGATGGATGTGAGTCTGAGTGAACTCCGGGAGTTGGTGATGGACAGGGAGGCCTGGTGTGCTGCGATTCATGGGGTTGCAAAGAGTTGGACACGACTGAGCGACTGAACTGAACTGAACTGAACTATAGACTATAGCACACCAGGCTCCCCTGTTCTCCATTATCTCCCGGAGTTTGCTCAAATTCATGTCCATTCAGTCAGTGATACTATCTAAACTATCTCATTCTTTGCCGCCTCCTTCTCCTTTTGCCTTCAGTCTTTCAGTCCAGTTGAAAACTTCCATCCATACCAAAATTCACACACAGATGTATATAGCAGTTTTATTCACAACTGCCAAAACTTGGAAGCAAATAAGATACTCTTCATTAGGTGACAGATAAACTGTGGTACATCTAGCTAGTTGAATACTATTCAGTGCTGGAAAGAAATGAGCTATCAAGCTCAAAAAGATATGGTGGAATCTTAAAAGCATATTGTGAAATAAAAGAAGCCAGTCCAAAAGGCTACATGAATACTGTGTGATTCCAGCTGTAGGATATTCTGGAAAGGCAAAACTATGAAGACTGTTTAAAAAAAAAAAAAAAGAAAGAAAGAAATAACAAGGATATTAATATCATTAATATTTTTCTATTTGCTGCCACTGGCTAACATATCATCCCTTTATGGGTGATCCCTGTACAATTGTGACATCCTGAAAGTTCATGACATTCTCCCAAAATCTCAAATTAATGCAAAGAACCAATATGTTTGAACCACTCATGGGCAAAGAATAGCCACCATTTTGGAGCAGCAATCTTTCCACCACTGTGACATACATAAAATGACTTTTAAATTCTAAAGGTAGCCAAACTCCAATAGATAAATAACAGCAACCTAATTGTACACACAAACCTTTCTTTCCCACCCATAAAGTGAGTGAAAGCAATTCCTTCCTATCTACATTTTAAAAAGGAAATAATTCAGCAACTTTAACACTTATTAAGAGCAAATTACCTGAAACACTACTCTATTAGTAACCCTTAGATAAGGTCACTCATTGTTCTAGAGAATAAATTGAACTTTCTAATTATGAAGCATAAAGCCTAATTTAGTGCTAACTTACACTTATTCCATTGGTTCCAGGGTTTTTTTCTTTCCTCTGTTTTCACTTTTGCCCTTTCTTATGCTTTTAGCAGTCCCTAACCATTTTGGCACCAGGGATGGATTTTGTGAAAGATAATTTTTTCATGGACTAGGGCAAGGGGGTGGTTTCAGAATGATTCAAGCACATTGCATTTATTGTACACTTTAATTCTATTAGTGTTACGTCAGCTCCATCTTTTAGATCATCAGGCATGAGATCCCAGAGGTTGAGGATCCCTGAGTTAAAGGACTTAACTGCATGTTTATTTCCTTGTAAATAACTAGATGCTCTTGAGAAAAGCTGGGATTTAAATCATATGTGACAAATACATGTATTCTGTGACTCTCTGGTTGAATAGTCCAAGTAGTTCATTTACTGTCAATGACTTAGAATAACAAATCATGCAATCAAACAGGAGAAATGGCTAAATTTGAAATTCCCCACTCATTATGTTTACTATTAGAGTAATACAAAATTGACCATTTTCAATTACTTAAAATACAATGAAATGGAAATAATAACAACCTTCTCAAGAAGAGAAAGAATAAAGTATACACTTTTCACTATGTTTATATTGCAACTACGAAGTATATCCCATGTAACTTTTGCTGCTGCTGCTGCTGCGAAGTCACTTCAGTCATGTCCGACTGTGCGACCCCATTGACAGCAGCCCACCAGGCTCCCCTGTCCCTGGGATTCTCCAGGCAAGAATACTAGAGTGGGTTGCCAGTTCCTTCTCCAATGCATGAAAGTGAAAAGTGAAAGTGAAGTCGCTAGCGACCCCATGGACTGCAGCCTACCAGGCTCCTCCGTCCATGGGATTTTCCAGGCAAGAGTACTGGAGTAGGGTGCCATTGCCTTCTCCCATGTAACTCCTAGTAAAACTTTTAAAATTTCCCCTGGGTCATCCCATACTTCACAATTTTTTTAAATGCAATATTTCTTCAAGTAGAAGTGACCAGAAACATCAAATGGCAACTTTTTAGAGAAAAAAACCTTTCTACTCTGCTTCCAAATCTTAAAAAGGCAAGAAAATTAGAATCAAATCATGGAAAATATTTTTACTATGTACACAGAGATCATAAGAATAGTGGACTTTAAGTCATATGGAAAAATGAGACTTACTGTTCAATGATTCTCTGTGGTAAATTGCAGTAACGGCCCCAGCTCTCACTCCTCCCTGTATTCATACCCACTGCCAGACTTTGAAGTTGCTCCAATCAAGAGCTAGAGTCTTATTCTTAGAGAATAAACTTATGGTTGCCAGAGGGGAAGAGTAGGGGGAAGGGATAATTAGGGAGTTTCGGATGGATATACACACACTGCTATTTTTTAAATGAATAACCAACAAGGTCCTACTCTATAGCACAGGTAACTCTGCTCAGTGTTAAGTGGCAGCGTGGATAGGAGGAGTTTGGTGGAGAATGGATACATGTATATGTATGGCTGAGTCCCTTTGCTGTCCACCTGAAACTATCACAACACTGTTAATCAGCTATAGCCCAATACAAAATAAAAAATTAAAATAAAAAAACAAGCCAGAGCCTTCTCTCCTATTCCTCACCCCAGGGCAAGTGGGATAAACATGGATAGGAACAGGTGGTGGAAATGTGGGAGGGGATAAGGAGGGGAAGTGATAGAGCAGAACTGGAGGAACCACATTTGGATTTGATTTTGGCATGTGGAAGTGATCCAGTATATAACCAGAAGCAGAAGTGATCAGGCCCAGAAAGGGGTGGAGTAAGGATCAGGGTTAGTGTTGAGATCATCAACATAGCATGACTGGAAAACTGGGCCAGGTTTTGACTTGCTTGGACAATAGAATGTAGAAGTGATGAGAGCCAATTCTGGGCCAACACATTGAAAGAACTTGCATTCTCTGGAAGCTGCTCCACCTTTGTCTGAGAAAGGAGCATAAGAGCTAACACACAGGACAGAGCTGAGTTGTCCAGCTGAGGCTTTCCTAGAACTATAACAGCTGACCACAGACATACAAACAAATCTAGATGAGATCAGCTGAACAGCCAATTCATCAACTCATAAACAATAACAAATTGTGTCACTTTGTTATTCAACCATCCAAGAGGTAGGAGTGACCCATTTCTGATTTCAGGAATTAAGACTCAGAAGAGGTTGAGCTTATCTCTAGAAGTCTGAGCCTAGCTGCTACTTAAGCTCTGATCTTCTAACTCTGATAATGGGACGTAAACTGAAACATGAATACAACGCTCCTCATATGCTATACTCCAAATGCCATTCAAATAACACATTTTGTTCAAAATATGGAAACACCTTTAGTTCAAAATATGGAAATACTTTTCTTAACAGTTTTCTTAGGCTTAAAGTTCTTTAAGAGACTCCAAAATGTTTTAGAGAATTTTAGATGAGAGAGCTATAATGGATTTTCTAAGGGAACACAGTTTTTAAGGGCATGTAATCAGCCATATTTTGGCATGGTTTTCAAAAATCAGGCACCACATTGAATGGATTATAGCTTTCACCAGGTATGAAAAGGGCCATACATTTTTATGCATTTACTGGTAATATCAGGTAAATGATATGGCAATGGGCTTCCAAAAAAGCAAATGAAATGCTATGTTTCAAAGCAGCAGAACTCCATTCAGAGCAAAATGGTGCCCTAAGGCCAACCATAATTTTTCTCATCAAAAATATACCGTCTGCTTTTCAGTGAAAGATGCAAAGCTCCATAAAGACCAGAAGTTAGAGCGAAGCACATCTTGGAAGATGAGCGTAAGTACTGACTTAATTCTAAGGGTCAGTTTTTGATTTCTTTTATTTCTAATGCTACTTATGAGTTCTGCCTTACCTATAGATCAGTCATAGCACAGATGCAACTTCTCAAACAAAAGCTGAGCAGTCAGCACTGTGGTAGAGAGACTTATGGTTGAACTCTGTCCTGCCAAAATTCACTTGTTGTATAGACTTTATCCCCAATATCTCAGACTCTGACTCTATTTGGAGATGAGTTTTTAAAGAGTAATCAAATTAAAGTGAGATCTTTAGGGTGAGCCCAATTCAATATGACTGATGCCCTTATTAAAAGGGATTAGGACATATATCTGCAGAGGGAAAAACCAAGTGAAGACACAGGCAGAAGGCAGTCATCTACAAACCAAGGAGAAAGGTCTCAAAAAAAACCAATCCTGCCAACACCTACTGCAGACTTCTCCAGAATTGTGAGAAGATGATTTTCTGTCATTTAAGCCCCTGATCCGTGGGACTTTGTTATGGCAGCTCCAGCAATCTGATACTCTGGGTTTGGAAGACATGAGGAGGCTGTCAGTTCAACCACTTTCCTGATGCAAATACTTAACATGTGTAGGTGCACAGAATTGTTTTTTTATGCCCTAGGAGAGACAAAGTGCTATGGAGAGTTTCAAGGAGGGAGAGGTTGGAATTTTTCCTGTGTCTGGAAAATTAAACCCAGAAGGAAATTTAGAAAGATCATCTGGTTTCAGGAATTGTCCAATCTTATTTGGAGCATTTAAAATTGTTATCTGCAGAACTGATATCTTCAGCATTTCTATTTTAAAGTAATACAGAGCTTGACAGACGCAGCACCGGGGAATCGTGCACTGTGTAGCAAGTATTTGATATGTGAATAAATTTGCCAGAAATAGTGAGATACAGATGCTAGAGATGGAACGGGGTCTTGAAAATGAGCTCATTTAATGACCCCTTATTTTTAGAGGAGTAAACTGCAGCCCAGAGACATTCGGTGACTTTCCACAGGACATTCAGTGGGTCCAGCAGTGCGGGGCTGAGCAGCAGACAAGTTAGCTCAGGATGTTGGAAAAACAAGATGTGGAGCTGAGAATTCTGGATGATAAAAACAAGACACTATACCTATTCACTCTTCAATATAATTAGCAGCCCAATGTCTTCACTGTCCCAATGGAATAAAATGCATCTTAGTTTCATACTATCGCAGTTTCAATGGTCCAATAATTAATAGGACTAGCTATATATCTATAAAAATAGTGCAATGTATTTTACTGTTAAAACCTAATAAAGGATGCACTCACCCCAATGTTCACTGCAGTGCTGTTTACAATAGCCAAGAAGTGGAGGCAATCTAAATGTCCATTGACAGATGAATGGATAAAGAAGATGCAGTGTTAAAATACACGGGATACTGTGCTCAGTCTCTTAGTCGTGTTCAACTCTTTGCGACCCCACGGCCTGTAGTCTGCCGGGCTCCTCTGCCCATGGGACTTTTCAGGCAAGAATACTGGAGTTGGTTGCCATTTCCTCCTCCAGGGGATCTGACCAATCCAGGATTTGAACACACGTCTCCTGCATCTCCTACATTGCAGGCGGATTCTTTACTGAGCCATCGGGGAAGATCCACAGTGAAATATTACTCAGCCGTTCAATATTACTCATTCATGTTGCCAATGCCATTTGCAGCAACATAGACGGACCTAGAGATTATCATACTAGGGGAGTCAGACAGAGAAAGACCAACATCATATGATACAGCTTATATGCAGACTCTAACAAAATGACACAAATGAACTTATTTACAAAACAGAAACAGACTCATAGACTTAAGAGAATGAATTTATGGTTACAAGCGGAGAATGTTTGGGAGGGGGGACAGATTGGGACTTTGGGATTGACATGTACACACTGTTGTATTTAAAACATATAACCAACAAGGACCTACTGCACAACACAGGTAATGCTGCTCAATATTCTATAATAACATAAATGGGGGAAAGAATTTAAAAAAGAAATAGATACATGTTTTAATGTATGTATAACTGAATCACTCTGCTGTACATCTGAAACTAACACAACATCATTAACAAACTTTGTTCCTACATAAAATAAAATTTTAAAGAAATATCTTACTCAGGAAGCTCAAGGTGAGTTCACTTCTTGATGCAGTGCCAGGATTATTGAGTTTCCATTGGGATTTCTAGCACAAATGAAGCAAACTCATGAATCAAACATAAGTTTTGGCTGTGGAACTCAAAAACCTAGTCATAAAACAAAATGCTTTTGTGTGTTTCTACTCAATATAGGTAATTCTTCATTCTTTTAGAAGCAGAAGAGTATAATGGTTAGGAGTATGGGCACTGCCCTTTATAAGCTGCATAAATCTAGGCCCACTTATTTTATTTTTATTTTTTTGTAATTTTTTCTTTTTTATTTATTTATTTTCTTTGGTCACATAGTGCTACATGAAGGATATTAGTGCCTCTACCAGGGATCAAATCATGCACCCCCTGCATGGAAGCACAGAGTTTTAACCACTCGTTCACCAGGGAATTCCCTATGATTTTTTTCATTGACGTATAGGTGATTTACAATGTTGTGTTAATTTCTGCTGTACAGAAAAGTGATTCAGTTACACATATACATATATCTATTCTTTTTCAAATCTTATATATATAAATGCTTATGTATATAATTCTTATAAGAATTTAAATATATTTATGTACTTTATATATATATATATATATATATATATATATATATACATACACACACATATATACATATATACACTTAACTGAAAGAGAAGGGAATACCAGACCACCTAACCTGCCCCTTGAGAAATCTGTATGCAGGTCAGGAAGCAACAGTTAGAACTGGACATGGAACAACAGACTGGTTCCAAATAGGAAAAGGAGTCCGTCAAGGCTGTATATTGTCACCCTGCTTATTTAATTTCTATGCAGAGTACATCATCAGAAATGCTGGACTGGAAGAAACACAAGCTGGAATCAAGACTGCCAGGAGAAATATCAATAACCTCAGATATGCAGATGACACCATCCTTATGGCAGAAAGTGAAGCTGAATTAAAAAGCCTCTTGATGAAAGTGAAAGAGGAGAGTGAAAAAGTTGGCTTAAAGCTCAACATTCAGAAAACGAAGATCATGGCATCTGGTCCCATCACTTCATGGGAAATAGATGGGAAAACAGTGGAAACAGTGTCAGACTTTATTTTTTTGGGCTCCAAAATCACTGCAGATGGTGACTGCAGCCATGAAATTAAAAGACGCTTACTCCTTGGAAGAAAAGTTATGACCAACCTAGATAGTATATTCAAAAGCAGAGACATTACTTTGCCAACTAAGGTCCGGCTAGTCAAGGCTATGGTTTTTCCTGTGGTCATGTATGGATGTGAGAGTTGGACCGTGAAGAAGGCTGAGCGCCGAAGAATTGATGCTTTTGAACTGTGGTGTTGGAGAAGACTCTTGAGAGTCCCTTGGACTGCAAGGAGATCCAACCAGTCCATTCTGAAGGAGATCAACCCTGGGATTTCTTTGGAAGGAATGATGCTAAAGCTGAAACTCCAGTACTTTGGCCACCTCATGCGAAGAGTTGACTCATTGGAAAAGACTTTGATGCTGGGAGGGATTGGGAGCAGGAGGAGAAGAGGGACGACCAAGGATGAGATGGCTGGATGGCATTAAGGACTCGATAGACGTGAGTCTGGGTGAACTTCGGGAGATGGTGATGGACAGGGAGGCCTCGCGTGCTGCGATTCATGGGGTCGCAAAGAGTCAGACACGACTGAGCTACTGAACTGAACTGAACTGAACTGAAGGAGATGATGACAATAATGATACTCTATTCTTATTTCCTCCTTTATCCAAATAGTTCTTATTAGGATCTATGGATGGATAGTTCTCACTTTGACCCTTACAATTTGAAATATCATCAGTTCATTTTTGGAAGCTTCTACATTTTTTCTCAGTCCCCAAATGGGCTCAGCACAAATGCCCTGAGTGTACTGTTTACTCCTGAATGTACATACAAAGCCTTTGCTTCTCCCCGGAACTCCATAGTCCATGTGTCCGCTTGGGTGGTTAATAGCTGTTCCCCACATACCCAGGACAAATTCCTGACCCCTCCAAACCTATCCTTGCATGGTCGTTCTCAACTCAGTTATCTCAACTACTTTCATTTAGTTATCATTCAAGACAAAACTCTGGAGCTATTATTGACCATTTTCTTCCTCTCACTTCACCCATTCAATCTACCAGCAAGTCTTGTTGGCTCTTTGTTGAAACTGTATCCGAAATCTGCTCACTGCCTTCATCACAGCTACCCGAGTCTAACCCACAATTCCCTCTCCCTTGGATTATCGCAGTAGTCTCCTAACTGCTCTTCCTGATCCCGTCCTTGTCTTTCTAAAATCTATTCTTAAGAGACAGCTAGAGGGAGCTTTAGAAATAACTCAGACATACTATTGGCTTTTGTACTCAAAGTCTTCCAGTGGCTCTTATCTCTTTCAGGGTAAAGTTGAAGCTCATTAAGTGACAGGATGATCTGACCCCTAGCTCTCTTGAACATCATTTCCTTCTACTGATTCCTGTTCATTCTATTCTCGATGTACTAGTTTCTTTGCTTTCCCTCAAGCGTAAGCTCCCGCCTCAGGGCCTTACTTGGCATCTGCTGAAATGACCTTCCTTAAGACAAATATGATTTACTCACTCCCTGAGTTTTTTCAGGTTTTTGGTCAAAGGAATCAACTCCAAAAGGCCTCCCATATCCTCCCCCCATCTAACAGTACCCTCACTGACTCTGCTGAATTATGTACAGTTTCTGTCTGTTCTCATCTGTCTCCTCGACTCTCTCCCCAGATCGGAGATAACAAGGACTTCCTGGTTTTCCCTCTGTATCGACGACTATGGATGCACATAGTAGGAGCTCAATAAATATCAGCCAAATGAATGAACAAATAAAAGAACCCTCTGATTCCTGATGAGAAGCTTTCAATGATGTTTCATTGGTTGTTAGATAACATAAATTTGCTCCCTTCAGCTCTCCTGTCTAGTCAAGCCTATGGTTTTTCCAGTGGTCATGTATGGATGTGAGAGTTGGACTGTGAAGAAAGCTGAGCACCAAAGAATTGATGCTTTTGAACTATGGTGTTGGGGAAGACTCCTGAGAGTCCCTTGGATTGCAAGGAGATCCAACCAGTCCATTCTGAAGGAGATCGGTCCTGGGTGTTCTTTGGAAGGACTGATGCTAAAGCTGAAACTTCAGTACTTTGGCCACCTGATGCGAGGAGTTGACTCATTGGAAAAGACTCTGATGCTGGGAGTTATTGGGGGCAGGAGGAGAAGGGAACGACAGAGGATGAGATGGTTGGATGGCATCACTGACTTGATGAACATGAGTTTGACTGAACTCCAGGAGTTGGTGATAGACAGGGAGGCCTGACGTGTTATGATTCATGGGGTCGCAAAGAGTCAGACACTACTGAGTGACTGAACTGAACTGAACTGAACTGAACTTCAGCCCCTAAGGCTTTTGTTGGGGCTCAGAGTGGGTCATCCCAAAATATGCCACAATGACATATTGATTATTTGGTTTTTTAAGATTTTTATTTTATATTGGACTATAGTTGATAAACAGTGTTGGTTTAGTTTCAGATATACAGCAAAGTGATTCAGTTATACATGTATTAATACTTCTATCTATTCTTCCTCAAATACTTTTCCCATTTAGGTTGTTAACAGAATATTAAGCATAATATTATTCCCTGTGGTGTACAATAGGAATTAAGTTACTTAAGAAATGGCCATGAGAAGGGGACACTCTGACCCCCTTTTCTGTCTCCTAACAACAGGAATTAAATTTCCCATGTGAAAGGTACACTCCCTGCATCCAAAAGTAGAAGGTCACTCTTATCACAGGGTGTCCACAGGAGGAAATTGAAGCTTAGAAGCCAACACAAACAAACCTTGGTACTTCTTTAATTTACTACCCCAGTTGCAATCTCTGCTAATCTCTTCGCTAAACTGAGCCCACAAAAACCTGAGTTTCTTTGTCTTGTCAGTCTCTTACAAATTTATCATCTCTTTGTTTAAAAAGTAGAAAAACTGCTCTTTGGCCACTTCTGAAGTTTCTATTTTTGTGAGACCTCCATGAACACAAATTAAAATGTGTTTCTTTTTCTCTTGTTCATATGTCTTATGTCAATTTTATTATTAGTCCTCCTACAAGAATGTAAGAAGGGGAGAGAGGGAAATTTCTGCCTCCCTGGCACTTTCTATAATTCACCATTCCAATTATAATTCCCCAATAGATCCCAAACCTCTCAGCCTGTTTTCTAAGCCTCTCTTCCTGCACTGTGCTCAGGGGAGCTTTACTCACCATCTCCACACACCCCTGTGCTACCGCTCCATCAAAGTGTGAAAAGTAAGTGAAAGTGTTAGCTGCACAGTCATGTCTGACTCTTTGTGACCCTATGGACATAGCTCACCAGGGTCTTCTGTCCACGGAATTCTCCAGGCCAGAATACTGGTGTGGGTAGCCATTCCCTTCACCAGGGGAGCTTCCTGACTGACCCAGGAGTCAAACCTGGGTCTCCTGCATTGTAGGCAGATTCTTTACCATCTGAGCCACGAGTGAAACCCACTACTCTGTCAAACTACAGCTCAAATGCTACAAATTCCCTTATACTATTCCTGATTCCCACAGCCCATACTCTGGTACAGATGTTCGTATACAGGGATTTCCCTTAATGATTCGTGTCATCCTAGATCCTGGTTTGAGATGCAAATCAAAAAATAAGTTTATTAGCAAGTTGTAGCCATGGACAGAGAAGCCTGGCAGGCTGAAGTCCATGGGGTCGCAAAGAGTCAGACACAACTGAGCAACAAAGCACAGCACAGCCAGAGAAACTGACAAACATACGAGGCACGTTACCAATCTAGATATCCTTACCATTCTATTTGCAACAAGGATTTGAAATTTCAGTTTCCAAAGACGTATTCTTGTCCTTCCTATATACACAAAATGACTGGCCCCCCTACTGTAGGCTGAAAAAACTAGTTCAATTTAAACGAGACCATAGAGTTTGTTTCTAGTGACTGGGTAGACAATTGTCAGCATTAACTCTTCACAGAAAGACTTAAAGTCAAAACACAGTTATCCAGATATTTCTAAATATCCCTCTCTAAGTTTGGAATTGACATGTGCACATTGTTATATTTAAGACAGATTACCACACTTACCTGGTGGCTCAGATGGTAAAGCGCCTGTATACAACGCGGGAGACCCGGGTTCGATCCCTGTGTTGGGACGATCCCCTGGAGAAGGGAATGGCAATCTACTCCAGTACTATTGCCTGGAGAATGCCATGGACAGAGGAGCCTGGTAGGCTACAGTCCATGGGGTCGCAAAGAGTTGGATACGACTGAGCGACTTCACTTTCACTTTCACTGCACTAGTATACGTAAAATAAATAGCTAGTGGGAAGCTGCTATATAGCACAGGGCGCTCAACTTGGTGCTCTGTGTTGACCTAGAGGGGTGGGATACGGGGGGAAGTGAGAGGGAGGCTCAAGAGGGAGGGGCTATATGTATTCAGTTCAGTTCAGTCGCTCAGTCGTGTCAGACTCTTTGCGACCCCATGAATCGCAGCACGCCAGGCCTCCCTGTCCATCACCAACTCCAGGAGTTCACTCAGACTCACATCCATCGAGTCCATGATGCCATCCAGCCATCTCATCCTCTGTCATCCCCTTCTCCTCCTGCCCCCATTCCCTCCCAGCATCAAAGTCTTTTCCAATGAGTCAACTCTTCGCATGAGGTGGCCAAAGTACTGGAGTTTCAGCTTTAGCATCATTCCTTCCAAAGAAATCCCAAGGCTGATCTCCTTCAGAATGGACTGGTTGGATCTCCTTGCAGTCCAAGGGACCCTCAAGAGTCTTCTCCAACACCACAGTTCAAAAGCATCAATTCTTTGGTGCTCAGCTCTCTTCACAGTCCAACTCTCACATCCATACATGACCACAAGAAAAAACAGCCTTGACTAGCCGGACCTTAGTCTGCAAAGTAATGTCTCTGCTTTTGAATATGCTATCTAGGTTGGTCATAACTTTTCTTCCAAGGAGTAAGCGCCTTTTAATTTCATGGCTGCAATCACCATCTGCAGTGATTTTGGAGCCCCAAAAAATAAAGTCTGCCACTGTTTCCACTGTCTCCCCATCTATTTCCCATGAAGTGATGGGACTGGATGCCATGATCTTCATTTTCTGAATGTTGAGCTTTAAGCCAACATTTTCACTCTCCTCTTTCACTTTCATCAAGAGGCTTTTTAGTTCCTCTTGCCTTTCTACCATAAGGGTGCTGTCATCTGCATATCTGAGGTGATTGATATTTCTCCCGGCAATCTTGATTCCAGCTTGTGTTTCTTCCAGTCCAGTGTTTCTCATGATGTGCTCAGAATATAAGTTAAATAAGCAGGGTGACAATATACAGCCTTGACATACTCCTTTTCCTATTTGAAACCAGTCTGTAGTTCCATGTCCAGTTCTCAGATTTCTCAAGAGGCAGGTCAGGTGGTCTGCTATTCCCATCTCTTTCAGACATATAGCTGATTCATGTTATACTTGTAAAGCAATTATATGCCAATTTAAGAAAATTTTTAAATTAAAAATAAATGAAAGTAAAATAACCAGAGAGGTGGGATGGGGTGGGAAGGTGGCACCAAAGGGAGGGAATACATGTATATGTAGAGGGTTTCCCAGGTGGCACTAATGGTAAAGAACCCACTTGCCAATGCAGGAGACATGAGACTCAGATTCAACCCCTGGATCAAGAAGATCCCCTGGAGGAGGGCATGGCCACCCACTCCAATATTCTTGCCTGGAATAGAGGAGTCTGGTGGGGTGCTGTCCATGGGGTCACACAGTCAGACAGGACTGATGAGATTAAGCAGTAGACCAGCAGCATAACTGATTCACTTTGCTGAACAGCAGAAACTAACACAACTCCATAAAGCAATTATACTCCAACAAAAATAAATAAAATAGATAACCAACAAGGATCTACTATTTATAAACAAATCAATAAACAAAATAAAAATAAATACCGCTCTCTAACTATATTTTATACAAGGAACCAAAAAAACGTATATAGTTAAACAATGGGTCCCTGTAACTTCAGTCCTCATCTACTACCCTCTCTTCTTTTCTTAAAGGAGCCAAGCTGAGTATCCAGAGCACATGTAGTTGCCCTGTTCCTTCTATCTAATAACAAGTGACAACACCCCTAGGCTCACAATGCTAGCTCTGCAGGAGGGGCAGGCTGGGTGGCTTACTCAGGGAGATTGGTAGTCTGTCCTGCCCTCCTGGGTGGGACTACAAACTAGGCCATGTCCCAGGTGACAGCCAATTTCCAAATGAGGCCAAGAATATTTAGAAGTGATTACAGCCCTGACATGGGACTTGTCTCCAGGAGATACCACGGTGCCTTTTTAATTTCCTGGCATTTTCTGATATGGGGAAAGAATCCGGCTGATGAGTCACTGATATTAATGGGGTTCTGAATCCTGTTTGCTGCAGCAGCTGCCTCTCCATTAGTCATTCACGAAAAAAGGATTTATCAGGCAAACTCGGGGAAAAGGCAGTGCTGACAGCCATTCAGTTGCCATTTTCATTATCAGACCTTGGCCGCTGCTTCATGGGAACTGGAACTGTTTGTTTCTACATCTTGTGTGTCTGTTTCAGAAGCCGAAAATAATTGTATTAGATACTACCTTGATGGAGCTTTATTTGTCTGATGGACAGAAAACACTTCCGGAGCTTGAATGTTGTGAATCTGCTTAATCATAAGAGGGCAAAGAGTTACATAATATTTTAGTATTTTTGTTTTTCTAGTTCTTGGTTTTTGCTTATGTTTGAATCCCCTGATTTGAAAAGGTGGGAAAAAAAATAAACGGAACCATTTTTGTTTAGTGTAGCAAATTGCCTTACACAATGTCCACACCAAATCCCAGATTTGAAATTTAAGTATTAGAATAGTTATATCCTTGCTACCTGCAAGCCTCTCCAGCTGTCAACATCCCTGGTGCATTTTTAAGAACTGGCTCCCAAGCAATGACTGTGATCTAGCTGAATACATTTGTTCATCCTATCTGAAAGATACAAGTATTGACTCTGCAGGTATATGGTGGAAACTTCTCAATTTACACGTCCATGGGCTTCCTGTTTGCTCATACGGTAAAGAATCTGCCTGCAATGTGGGAGATCCAGATTTGATCCTGGGTCTACAGTCCATGGTGTCACAAAGAGTCAGTCCCAACTGGGTGATTAAACATACACATACTGTGCTTTTTACATATAGAGAGGTGTGGTTCTAGAGATTTCCCTTTATGAGGAAACAGGAAGTTTTTATTCAGAGAGCAACATCTCTTGAGTTCCTTATCTTGAATCATGAGCCCATACCAGAGTCTCTGCTAGCTGTTCTCAGTCTGCATAATAGAATCACCTAGAGAGTGTTAATGACCCATATTTTCAAGACACACCCTGAAGATCCTAGTTACCAGTTTTGATGTGTGCGGTATTTCCCACTCTGACAAGCCATACTTTGACACCAGCTCGGTGTCCTACAACTCAACTTTACCCTGACACTATCTACACAGAGATAGCATCAGATTTCACAGGTTAAGGGTTCAGTCCTACAAGATTGCACACAGCCCCCACCCACACTGCAATCTCAGATGCCAGGTGCAAGCCTAGATTATCACTTGTGCTTCTGACTCACTGCCTGTAGACTGGGGAGTTCAAAGACCCCCTCCATGTGTTTGATTAATTTACTTAAGTGACTCACAGAACTCAGAGAGACATTTTACTTACTATGTTACCAGTTTATTATAGCAGGATATTACCTAGGAATAGTCAGATGGAAGACATACATGGTACAAGGTATTGGAAAAAGACACGGGGTCTCCATAATCTTTCTGGGCACACCATTCTCCCCTCATCTCCTCTTGTCCAACAACTTGAAGCTCTTTGAATCTCATCCTTTTGAGTTTTTAATGGAGATTTCATTATATAGGTATGATTGATTAGTTACTGGCCATTGATGACCAATTCAACCTTCAGACCATCTCTCTTTCTCAGAGGTCAGGGAGTTGAGACTGAAAGTCCAAACATTATAATTATGATTGGTTCTCCTGGCAACCAGTCCTCAACCTTAAGTACTTTCCAAAAGTCACTCATTATCCTAAAGCCAGTCGTAGTAGAAAGTGGCTTGTTATGAATAATGACACCGATTTCATCTGAAGCTTTTTTGAGAATTGAGAACTAGAGACCACATACTAAGCAAGAGATGCTCCCATTGCTCTTATCACTAGGGAAATTCCAAGGGTTGGGGGAGATTTCTTATAAATCACAAAATATCACATACCCCAGTGGTTCCTGGATAAAGCCCGGGAATCTCTAGTTAATAAGGGTATGGGTGGTTGCAATGAAGGCAATCCATAGAGCAAACACTGAAAAGCACTGGTCAGTCCCAGTCCTTTGACAAAATAAGATGACCCACTTCTTAGTCAACTCTTTGTCAGCAGCACTAAGACAACTGCACCCTCAGATTGTGCAAGTAGTGAATGCCCCACCCTCAGGTCACCTAGAGAGCTACTTTATTAACCAGGGGTTTCCTAGTTTCTAAACAATCGTATTGGAATAAGCAATGCCTTCTTGCGTTGATTTCAAGAACAAAGGGTAATTTTTTTTCAGTGTCTTCTAATTCCTACCACAGTCCTCTAAGACCAGTCATAAAGCAGAAAATTTCACTTTTTTCAAGTTACTTGAAAAAAAGACAAGCCTTGGCAGCATCCTCTTGGATCCTGCTTATGAAGGGAAGGGAAGATGTGCATCTAAATGTCTCTCTGAGAACATAGTGTTGTATCCACCATGGATGCTGCCACCATCAGCATGAAGAGTCACGTCTTAGATGGGAGAAGACTGTGTATCCCTTCCCACTGCTTCCCATAGCAATGAGGTCCTTCCCTTCCCCAGTGACTCAGGACTGCAGGGTCTCTTGCAGTGCAAGGCTGGAGAGAGGCGAAACAGAATAAGAGTGAAGAGACATGTTAGAGCCCCTCACAACCATAACCCCAGCAGAAGCAATTCCCAAGCTGTCCCTCATCACCTGCTCTTCACCATTTCCTAAGGATCCCATGACCATTCATGCCAGGAGGCTCATATAAAGGCATTCTTTTCAAATATAAGCCTTTCAAATGAGTTAAGATTTCCACATTATAGGTAACAGAAACTCAGTCAAAGTGGCAAAGGTTTAAAATAAAGGTAGATGGGAGTGAAATGTGCAGGGCTGTGAATGATGTCATCAGTCAACTGCCATCCCTGTTTCTGTCACCCCATCATTTACCTCTGCTCTGAGTCTCCCCATCAGTTAGTACCACTCCACAGGCAGACTTTCTGCACTCAAACGACAATATGGCTGCTGGTAGCCACAAAACCGCATGATTCAGGCTCCTGATGCTAAAGAAAGAGAGCCAATCATATTAAGTGTCAGTGAGAGCTCTAATTGGCACTGCTCGGGCCCTACACCTACCCCTGAATCCACCTCAGTGTCAGAGTCATGAGCTCCCTGACTATCCACCATGAATCATGACCCACCCTTGACAGATTGTGGGGGTGAGTTGAAGGAGAGCGCGTGAGATGGTAAGGAATGGAAAGAGTAGGGGGGTGGTGCGCGCAAAGAACAAAACTATATATGGACTTGACCTTTCCCCCTTCCGCCTTTTCTACCCTGCCACTTACTTCTCCTTCCCTGACACTCAGCTCAAATGCGACCTCCTCTGAGAAACCTGTCAGAATTCCCTCTTGTGGAACAGCTGGTCTTCAAAAGCAGTATTTACCCATCTGACTCCTCTCTGGCAGGTCTCTATAGGGCAAGAAACAAGCCAAAAACATCAAATTCATCTTTGTACCTGGAGCATTTAGCATCTTGGGACACCCTGTCTTGATTTTCTCCTAAAGCCAACATGAAAAGTAAGCATCGTTGAACAAGAAGCAGCAACAGCTGAGGTTTGCCTCTTAGCCAGAGCAAAGCCAGTTTAGGCGGACCATCCAAATAGCCCTCTGTGGAACCCTCCCCAAAGAGGATTGCCTCCAGGTCTTCTTTTTTGCCATTTGAAATTTATTTCTAATTTCTTAAATCAGCTTGATTGAGGGTATAATTTATACACCCAAAATGTATTCATATTCAGTGTACAATTCAATGATTTTTAGAAAAACCAACTGCCTTGTGCAACCACCATGTTAACTAATTTTAGAGTTTTTCCATAACTCCCAAAAGTTCTCTTATGCCTGTTTGTGGACTTGCCTCCTTCATAGCACGTTCCCCAAGTCCACTAATCTACTCTCTGTCTCTATAGATTTGTCTCTTCTAGATGTTTCATGTAAATAGAATCATACGATGATCATTTCAGGGACTTCCCTGGCTGTCCAATGGTTAAGTCTCCATACATACAACGCAGGTGGCATGGGTTCAATCCCTGGTCAGGGAACTAAGTTCCTACATATTGAGGGTGGCCAAAAATACATAAATATTTTCTAAAAATGAAAATTTTAAATACATGATCTGGCTTCTCTCATTTAGCATGATGTTGGGTGAGCCTTGTTGTAGCATATACTAATATTTTATTCCCTTTAATTCCTGAATAGTATTTTATTGCATGGATGCATCATACTTCACTTATCCTGCTCTAGGTCTCCTTAACCCTCATTCTTGTGAGACAGAGAGAGAGCATCCACAGAGAAAGGAAAAGAGAGCTGAAGTAGCCACAGTCCTGATGGCCCCAGGTTCCAACTTCTTTGTGATGGTCAACATTCTTCTCCCAATAACCATGGCCCAGGAACATACTCCTGCTCTTGACTGCAGCCCATCCAGCAGAGAGATGGGGACAAGAGTGGAGGTGAAGACAGCAGGAATAGAGGAACCTCTAGCCTTCTATACGGTGAATATTTTGAATGCAGAATTCAATGCTACTGCAAAAAAAGGCTAATGCTTATAGAAAAAGGATTTGGTATGAGCTCATGGGTTTTGCATATGTAACTAGAGGAAACATACTGAATTCAATTTAAATAGGAGTTGCTCTTGAGCAGGTAATTATAGTCTGTATATTTATATTTTCAAAAAAATTGCAAGAGTCTTAGGAGCATCTTTGGGGTAAAAACTATAGAAAAGAAGCAATTTTCTTTTTTAAGGTAAAGGATTATAATATCAATCTCTTACAAGATAAAAATGTGTACTTTTCAGTGCTAATTTTTCAAGAGTGTTCTTTCCTGACACACTTGCACATACACACACAGATACACACACTACACACACACACAGATACACACACTACACACACACACACACCACACACATACACCCCACACATACATACATACATCAATACATACACACTATACACATACAGACACACACACCACAAGCCACATACACACCCCACATACCACACACACACACACACACCCCACACATACATACACACTACACACTACATACACACACACATACATTTTTCTCTCTTTAAACATGATAACATCCTTGACTTTTCTTTCTTCACCAATTAGTGTCTTTAAGCTGAGCCCTTCTAATTAAATAAACCATTAGCTCAGAGGTCACATTGTGTGGATAGCGGGCTGGGGGAGAAAGTATTAGAAAATTACCTCACACATTATCGGAGATTTTATTTCACAGCACGCACACAAAGGAGCTCTGCATCCAGGGCACAAGAGATTACTCATGAAAGGAATTTGCACTGAAAGATAATGAGGGAGCTTTCAGCAAGCCATCAATCTGCTGGCTGTTCCTGGAGGCCCCTGGACAGTCAGAACGCAGGCCAAGCTGAATGGAAGCAAGGTGACATTTAGAGGACATGGTTCATTGAAAAGAGCAAATACGTGCAACTCTAGGAATATTGTCTTGGGGGAAAATAAACCTTGCTACCATGAACACCATTGTTGTAGCTGGTGAATCCTTCCCAGCTTTCGAAGCCCTTTGGCAACCTGGGGACATTGCAGAAAACCCGAGAGACTACTGTTGTTGTTGGTTTTTTTCTGTGCTAACTACTTTATTTCACTGATAGTTGCTTTCCAATGTTCTGTTTTACATTAGCATTAGTCGCTCTGTCATGTCCAGCTCTTTGTGACCCCATGGACTGTAGACCACCAGGTTCCTCTGTCCATGGAATTCTGCAGGCAAGAATACTGGAGTGGGCTGCCATTTCCTTCTCCCTATGTATACACATATCCCCTCTTTTTGGATTTCCTTCCCTTTCAGGTCACCACAGAGCACTAAGTTGAGTTCCCTGGGCTAACAATAAGTTCTCATTAGTTACTTATTTTATGCATAATGTGTATATGTCAATCCCAATCGCTCAGTTCCTCACACTCCCACTTACTCCCTTGGTATGCATATGTCTGTATCTCTATTTCTGTTTCACAAATAAGTTCATCTATACCATTTTTCTGGCTTCCACATACATGCATTCTTGCTGTCTACAAGAGACCCACTTCAGACCTAAGGATACATACAGACTGAAAGTGAGGAGACGGAAAAAGTTACTCCATGCAATAGAAAGCTGGAGTAGCAATCGGAGAAAGCAACACTCATATCAGATGAAAAAGAAAGAGAATAACTGCTGATGCTTACCAGAACTGCAGACCCAGTAGGGAGCAAGGCAGAGTGCGATAGACAGGCTCTCAATGAAATTTTGCAGGAAGAGCTTCAGAGATACTTCTTTGTATTATCCATTTCACACTCTGCTGTTTTTTGTCCTGCATAGGTTTCAGTATGAAAGAACTGTGGGTATTCTCTGAACTGAAGAAGTTAGTTTTAGAGAGGAAAGGTAACTTATAATATCACTGTTTCATGAAAGAATCAAGTTTCAAAATGCCACCTGGGAAACAGGTCCTACAGAGAACTCAGGTATGTACATGAGATGATTCACCTTGGACTACTTCTCAAAGCCCCATGTCTCTCTAGGTCCCCATGTCTTTAACCCCATTTCATCTTTATCCCTCCATTACACAAAATACACACTCACTGCGGAAATTTCTTGGAAGAAAATATCAAGAGAAGCCTAAATTTTCTGTGATGCTACCCATCAGTGATGAACATCATGAACATGTTATCTAATATTCTAGGCTTATCTCAGGAAATGCAAATGTGTACATATAAGCACGCAAATGTACTACATCCTCTTCGTGTGTATACATGTACATATGTACATATTCTTTTCACAAAAGGTATCATCCTGATCATATTTTATAACTTACTATTGTTCAATCAATAATAAAACCTGTATGTATTTCACATTATTAAATATACATTCCAAAGAGCTATGTTGTGTTTTGTAGTATGGATGTCCTATAATTTCTTTAAACCCAGTATTAGAAACAAAGTCAGAAGCATGACTGAGATAATTATGATTCTCAACTTCCCTGGATCTTCTACTCAAAATAACAACTTGACACTTATTTGTGCACACTCAGGAATGCATATTGTGTCATAACACCAGAGAAAGCTGCAGAGCACCTGGGAAGTGGCAGAAATCCTGGAAGGATTAAAAAGTACACTGAATACTAGAAGTATTTTTCAAAACTTACTGGAGCACGGATTCATTGTAAGCCACTTTAGCTGTCTTGGTATGCTGTAACATCCACCACAGCTGTTTTGCACATGGTAGTGGAAAAAAAAAAAGTTTGTTGATTGCAAAAGAATAAAGGATAGGAGAACATACATGATCCTTGCCATGAGCTGGAGAACTCCAAACTTAAGTAATCGCTTTAAGTCCTTGTATAACTGGGGTTAAAGTATAAATCTTTGGAATAAAGGCAAAAGGGGGTGACAGGAGATCCCAGAAAATTCCAAGAGGTTCCAAAAGAAATCAACTCCTCTCTCAAAGAAAGCAACTCTTATAACAGTACTGCAAAAAAAAAAAGTTGGAGAAAAAATGAGAGCTGGGTTCATATGTGTAATGCCTAAGTGAGTGCTAAGTTGTGTCCGACTCTTTGCAACCCCATGGACTGCAGCCCACTGGGCTCCTCTGTCCATGGGATTTCCCAGGTTAGAATACTGGAGTGGGTTGCCATTTCCTCCTCCAGGGCATCTTCTCAACCCAGGGACTGAACCCACATCTCCCTGGCTTGGCAGGCATATCCTTTACCACTGAGCCACCTATGTGTGCGCTGCAGTTAAGAATACCACAAGGTCTGAGTACTTGAATATCATCAAGCAGCAAATTTTCAAGTATTAATTGAGATTAGCTTCAGTTTCTGTACCAAAAACAGTTATCTGGCCAGTGTATAAATGGCTTCTAGCATTGGGGGAGGGGAGGAATATATGGAATTGGCAGGCAAAGACTGCAATTTCCATTTTATAGAGAAAAATAAATAGGTATGTCTATGGCTGTGGAGAATGTCTGATGACCATAGCTGTCAGTGAAATTGGCCGAAAACTCTTCCAAGTCTCAATGCTAGATGGAAAGAACCTAACCTTTGAACTGCACTATAAACCATGAAGCTAAATTAAGCATTTTCACCTTTCTTCCCTGTTATGGCTTTTTTCCCTTAACATCTAAAGTCTAATAGGAATCTCACTGTTCAAGCCATCAGTAGCATGACTCCAGCTGATTTAGCATCATCATGTATTATAAAATGCCTATCAACCTTCCATTTTGTAAAATAACTTCTATATGTCCTTTCAGTAAATTGAAATGTTCTTAGCAGCCCACACAGTACAGACAGACTTCAGTTATTTTTCACCACAAACAGCAATGGCAAAAACCCCAAAGCCAATCATTGCATCCTACAGCAAAAGGTCTAAAATGCTGCTGAAGTTACCAATCTGATTCCAGTACACTCATGCCTTCTGCTTTGTAAAAAGCAGCTGCTCTTATGTCAAGTTCATCTGCTTAAAATATTTACTGTACATAATCCTCACTTAGCTGGCAGGTCTTTGCCATAGAAACGATCTTAGCAACCGAGATGCACATCAGCAGGAAGACAAGCAAATATTTGAAAGAACAGAAGCACCTCTGCAAAACACCCCTAGTCTTGAGAAGAACGATTTCTATGGTGAAACACTGGGGAAATAAGTACTGGTTACACAAACAGGAACCCATTGGGATCAGATGCTCTGCCAACTTTTTGCCATCATCCTTGGTTTTCAGCTAAGAAAGCCAGAATAAAGATCCTTAACTGGATCTGTGATTACACACCAGCTGGAATTGCAGTTATTGAAGCTTGTAAGTCTTTCTGCTTAGCCTTGCCAGTTTCAGGCATAGTAACCAGCAACAAACCAACTCAGTCCCACCCAGTTTCTGAGACAACCCATTCACTTCTTATACAATTGTTCATTGAGCACCAACCAATGTCTGACATTTAGCTGTGGGCTGAGAATGCAGTAAAGAATAAGATGGGATCTCAATTTTCATGAAACTTCCATGCCAGAAAATGAATATGGTAAGTCAATCCATTCATCCATCCATCATCCTTTTGTACATACATCAGATGTGAATAAAAAAAGAAACAATCTCAGATACTAAATAATGCTATGAAGAAATTAAGCTAAATAATGTGAAAGGAGAGTAGGTGGGGGTAATTTGGGTAACTTGATTAGTGAAGGTCTATTCATGTATGATATAAATAGAGAAGAGAGCCGATACAAAAGGAAAAAGGTACAAAAATGGACAGAAGACATAAACATGTAGTTCAGGAAAAAAAAAAACACCAAAGAACATGTAAGTGAGGAAAGATGTCCAATTTTGCTTACAGTAAAATAAATGCATAACACAAAAGAGAAATGTTTGAGAAACACCTTGCTGATAAGGTATGAGGTGACAGGCAGTATTGTCATATGTTGTTAATCACTTTATAAAATGGCACTAACCTAAGCTAGGCTGTTAGCAGTATTTTACAAAAGCACATGCATTTATCCTATGACTTAGCTGTCCAAATGCTATGAATCTACCTGAGGACCTACCGCCACAAAAGAAAACTACAAACACGAGGTTATTCATTGAGGTATCATGTACAGTTACAAAAAATTGAAAACAATCCAAAAATCCAATAACTGAGGACCTGCTGAATCAAAAATGATACATCCACACAATGGAGTACCATCACCAGATGGTCAATACTGAAATCAGACTGATTATATTCTTTGCAGCCAAAGGTGGAGAAGCTCTATACAGTTAGCAAAAACAAGACTGGGAGCTGACGACTGTGGCTCAGATCATGAACTCCTCATCACAAATTCAGACTTAAATTGAAGAAAGTAGGGAAAACCACTAGACCATTAAGGTATGACCTAAATCAAATCCCTTATGATTATACAGTGGAAGTGAGAAATAGATTTAAGGGACTAGATCTGATAGACAGAGTACCTGATGAACTGTGGATGGAGGCTTGTGACATTGTACAGGAGACAGGGATCAAAACTATCCCCATGGAAAAGAAATGCAAAAAAGCAAAATGCCTGTCTGAGGAGGCCTTACAAATAGCTGTGAAATGAAGAAAAGCCAAAAGCAAAGGAGAAAAGGAAAGATATACCCATTTGAATGCAGAGTTCCAAAGAAGAGAGCAAGGAGAGATAAGAAAGCCTTCCTCAGTAATCAGTGCAAAGAAATAGAGGAAAACAATAGAATGGTAAAGACTAGACATCTCTTCAAAAAACTAGAGATACCAACGGAATGTGTCATGCAAAGATGGGCACAGTAAAGGACAGAAATGGTATGGACCTAACAGAAGCAGAAAATATTAAGAAGAGGTGGCAAAAATACACAGAAGAACTGTACAAAAAAGATCTTCATGACCAACATAATCATGATGGTGTGATCACTCACCTAGTCCCAGACATGCTGGAATGTGAAGTCAAGTGGGCCTTAGGAAGCATCACTATAAACAAAGCTAGTGGAGGTGATGGAATTCCAGTTGAGCTATTTCAAATCCTAAAAGATGATGCTATGAAAGTGCTGTGCTCAATATATCAGCAAATTTGGGAAACTCAGCAGTGGCCACAAGACTGGAAAAGGTCAGTTTCCATTCCAATCCCTAAGAAAGGCAATGCCAAAGAATGTTCAAACTACCACCCAATTGCACTCATCTCACACATTAGCAAAGTAATGCTCAAAATTCTCCAAGCCAGGCTTCAGCAATACATGAACCGTGAACTTCTAGATGCTCAAGCTGGTTTTAAAAAAAGCAGAGGAACCAGAGATCAAATTGCCACCATCCGCTGGATCATCAAAAAAGCAAGAGAGTTCCAGAAAAACATCTATTTCTGCTTTATTTACTATGTCAAAGCCTTTGACTGTGTGAATCACAATAAACTGTGGAAAATTCTTCAAGAGATGGGAATACCAGACCACCTGAACTGCCTCTTGAGGAACCTGTATGCAGGTCAGGAAGCAACAGTTAGAACTGGACATGGAACAAGAGACTGGATCCAAATAGGGAAAAGAGTATGTCGTGTGTGTATATTGTCACCCTGCTTATTTAACTTGTATGCAGAGTACATGATGAGAAACACTGGGCTGGAGGAAGCACAAGCTGGAATCAAGATTGCCAGGAGAAATATCTATAACCTCAGATATGTAGATGACACCACTCTTATGGCAGAAACTGAAGAAGAACTAAAGAGCCTCTTGATGAAAGTGAAAGAGGAGAGTTAAAAAGTTGGCTTAAAACAACATTCAGAAAACGAAGATTATGGCATCCAGTCCCATCACTTCATGGCAAATAGATGAGCAAACAGTGGAAACAGTGGCTGACCTAATTTTTTCAGGTTCCAAAATCAATGGTGACTGTAGCCATGAAATAAAAAGATGCTTACTCCTTGGAAGAAAAGCTATGATCGGTCTAGAGAGCATATTCAAAAGCAGAGACATTACTTTCCAACAAAGGTCCGTCTAGTCAAGGCTATGGTTTTTCCACTAGTCATGTATGGATGTGAGAGTTGGACTATAAAGAAAGCTGAGCGCCAAAGAACTGATGCTTTTGAACTGTGGTGTTGGAGAAGACTCTTGAGAGTCCCTTGGACTGCAAGGAGATCCAACCAGTCCATCCTAAAGGAGATCAGTTCTGAGTGTTCATTGGAAGGACTGATGCTGAAGCTGAAACTCTAATACTTTGGCCACCTGATGCGAAGAGCTGACTCATTTGAAAAGACCCTGATGCTAGGGAAAGATTGAAGGCAGGAGGAGAGGGGGACGACAGAGGATGAGATGGTTGAATGGCATCACCGACTCAATGGACATGAGTTTGAGTAAACTCCAGAAGTTGGTGATGGACAGGGAGGTCTGGCGTTCCACAGTCCATGAGGTCGCAAAGTCAAACATGACTGAGTAACTGAACTGAACTGAATGGAATGGATTTCAATATATATTGAAAGGTTGAAAAGGGAAGATGCAAATTATGCATATGCTATTTTTTTAACAGTTTTATTGAGATACAGGTGATACAAAGAAACGAACATATTTAATATATACAATTCGAAGAGTCTGAACTTATGCGAACACCCTTAATAGCATCGGCACAAAGTCATTGACGTATCCAACAACCCCCAAGGTTTCTACGTGTCCATTTGCTTTTGTTTCATTTTGCTTTGGTAAGAACAGTTACCTCATGGTAACTGAAGCCAACAGGTTTCCCTGGTGGCTCAGACGGTAAAGCGTCTGCCTGCAATGTGGGAAACCTGGGTTCAATTCCTGGGTCGGGAAGATCCCCTGGAGAAGGAAACGGCAATCCACTCCAGCACTCTTGCCTGGAAAATCGCATGGACAGAAGAGCCTGATAGGCTACAGTCCATGGGGTCACAAAGAGTCGGACACGACTGAGCGACTTCACTTTCACTTTCAAGAACAGTTAACATGAGATTCGCTGTCTTAAATTTTGCAATGCACAATACATATTGTGCATTTATGCACAGTTTAGCCATTATGTTTACAACTCCTTTCCAGACTTTATTGATCTTAAAAACTGAAACTTTGCACCCATTGAATGACAACTCTCTGTTTCCCCATCTCCACTCCCAGATCCTAGCAACCACTATTGTATTTCTGTTTTGTTTTGATTTTTTTTGGCCCCGTCACTTGGCCTGTGGGATCTTAGTTCCCCGATCAGGGATCAAACCCAGGACCTCAACAGTGAAAGCACAGAGTCCTAATCACTGGACTACCAGGAAATTGCTGAGTTTGATGATTTTAGGTCCCTCATATAAGTGGAATTGCGCAGTATTTGCTGTTTTATGTCTGGCTTATTACACTTCCCATGATGTCCTGGAGGTTCATCTGTATTGTGTAAACAGGGGGATTTCTTCTTTTCTAAGACTGAATAATAGTCTTATCTATCTATACCGTATTTTTTGGTACCCATTCATCTGTGGAGGGACACTTTGATTGTTTTCACATTGCTGTTATATGTTAAAAAACAAAAACATTGATAAAACAAATGAACATGGTTCCCTATGGGAGTAAGTGAAATCAGAGTGGGAGTGCTGTGCTGTGTGCTAATTCGCTTTAGACCTGTCTGACTCTGGTCATCTCTATGGACTGTAGCCCGCCAGATTCCTCAGTCCATGAAATTCTCCAGGCAAGAATACTGGAGTGGTTTGCCATGCTCTCCGCCTGGGGATCTTTCCAATCGAGAGGTCAAATCCTAGTCTCTTACATCTAACCTGTGTTGGCAGGTGGGTTCTTGACCACTAGCGCCTCCAGGAAGCCCTATGGGAGTGAGTGGGATCAGAGTGAGAGGGCTAGGGCTGAAATATTTTAAACGGATGAACCTGACATAGGAGCAGATGCTTTTCACTAAGCAGAAGACATGAGTGTACTGGGATCAGATTGGCAACTTCTGCAGCATTTTAAACCTTTTGCTATAGGATGCAATGACTGGCTTTGGGGTTTCTACCATTGACATTTGTGGATATACCTTTTTAAATTCTGTTTGAATCACTGAAGTGCTTTACATATTCAAAAATAAAATTAAATCAAGAAGGATGAAGAAATTCCCAAAATACCAGCAGGCTGAATAGGCCACCTGTTTTGCCACCAGTGACCTATGCAATTAACTGCAGGGTTGAGGATTTTACCAGCTTCCTGAGGTGCATCCTGAGGGTGTGAATAGAAACTATGTGCTTGAGGAAGGAAAACTGAGATTTTAAATTAGGTCAAGCCGTTTGCATTCACCTTCATACAAACCAATAGCCAGTTACACTACAGTTAGCTGTTCAATTAAGTTACCTCACAAGGCATAAAGAGATATTAACCATAAATTTTTCATTCTGGCATTTAATATTTTTTTTCCCAAATCACAGACCAAGTTCAATAACTTATTTTTCAGTTTCTAAGATTTCAGGAAACAAGGCCAACTTTCTTCCCATTTCCATCATCTGACTCACACGCCAAGCCCCTGAGGAAGCAACATCAAACATACTGGTGTCAGCAATTACAGGCTGACTCATGCGAGAACGTGCACAATTAACCTATTGAACATCTCTCGGGCAGGCGTTTCATCCTCCGTAGGATCAGCTGTTCTGCATTCACCCAGGGTGGGCGCCCAGCCAACCTGCCGTGTGTTCCCACGCATTTCCGCTCTGATGGCTGGCCAGAAACAATTTATAACCCCACCGCAAGCAGCATCAGCAACAGAGCTCAAACTCCAAACATTCCACCTAAGCTGAACAGATCATTTCCAGGTTACTCTGCTGCCACGGTGTTCATGCCATGGAGGGCCCTGCGGGGCTCCTGGACACAAGGCCTTTGTGTCCTGCATTTCTTTGATCATAGGAAATAGCCTTCATTCAGCCTCTAGGACCTTCCCTGAGTTCCCATGGGCAGATTCAAGCAGCTGTTAATTAGAGAAGGGAGGGCGTGTGAGACCAGGGAGAAACAGTCAAGAGCAGCCTTGGGGCAAGGTCCTATTTCCCACATCAATGGATAGACACAACATCTTTGAGTTACTCTGCAGATACTGAAACCCCCTCCAGGTGGGAGGAGATTAAGGATGGCATGCTGCCCGCAAGCCTGTAGACCCCAGACCAGTTGGACCTGAAGGTTGACATCATGGACTCCTACTTGTGTGCTTGGTTGCTCAGCGGTGTCTGACTCTTTGCGGTCCCATAGACTGTAGCCCACTAAGCTCCTCTACCCATGGAATTTTCCAGGCAAGAATACTGAAGTGGAGTGTCATTTCCTACTCCAGAGGATTTTCCCGATGCAGAGATTAAACCTGTGTCTCTTGGTTCTCCTGCACTGGCAGGTGAATATTTTACCACTCAGCCACCTGGGAAGCCATATAGATTAACCATTTGCCTTGCTGAATTGGATATAAAAATCACTTGATCTCTCTAAATTTCCATATCTTCATTTGTAAAACATCAAGCTAACAGACTTTTGGTAAGAATGTAATGAGATACATGATGTACCAGGGTTACAAATAAGCATTCAGTCTCCACCATTCAGGTCCTCCCAGGTGACGCTATTGGTAAAGAATCTGCCTGTCAATGCAGGAGATGCAAGAGACACAGGTTCGATCCCTGAGTCAAGAAGATCCCCTGGAGTAGGAAATGGCAAACCACTCCAGTTCCATGGACAGGAGAGCCTGGTGGGGGGAGAGGGGTCACAGAGAGTTGAAAGCAACTGAACACACACACACACCCATAAGCACATAGACCCCAGACTGGTTGGAACAGGAAGATTGAAGATACTGTCTCCCATTTACCTCACCATCAACCAATCAGAAGAAAGTCTGTGACCTGTTACACCCTCTCTAAACCAGTACTCTAAAACTTCTCACTATCCCCTCTACACTGGGACACATAGCTTTGAAGGTATTAGCTCATCGTGGCTCCCTTTGCCTGGCAAACCAATAAAACAATTCTTTTCTATTTCACCTATGAGATGTAATTTGATGTCAGAGTACAAAGGCCAGATCTGGCTTCACTTCTATGAGCTTCTGGGTCCCCTGAGTGCTCCACTGGAACTAAGTGCAGCTCAAGAAAGCTAGTTTGTCTCATTAGCACTATATCCCCTGTTATGCCATCATCCCCTTAAATATATGGGGCCACCTATATAGCAGTTGATCTTGCCTGGTGACTGCAGTGGTAAAGAATCTGCCTGCAATGCAGGATACCTGGGTTTGGTCGCTGGGTTGGGAAGATCTCCTGGAGAAGGGAACAGCTACCCGCTCCAGTATTCTGGCCTGGAGAAGTCATTGGACAGAGGAGCCTAGCAGGCTAAACCCTGCCTCCCAGGGTTTCAAAGAGAGAATGTGTTTCTTGTCCCATATAATACCCTTCTCACTCTTGTCCTCCCTGGAACTTTGGTCCAGAGAGAGCTAGGAAAACTCATGCCATCTTCCAACAAAGTTCTCTTCACTCAGGCTCTTTACTGCTTTTCTTTGTGTGGAAGAAATGTTTCAATGTCATAGCCTCCTTGTCATGCCATGTGGCATTCCACTTGCCCACTTCTTTATGATCCGGCAAAAGTAGATCAGGAAGAGAAACCATTTTACTGATAAGGGAAACTCCAAAATAGAGTTTCTTTGTTATATATGTAAAGCGTTTATCACTGTGCCAGGCACAGAACGTGCATTCAGTGATGCCAATATTACTAATAATGCTCTATATTTCTTTACAGGAAACTATCACCAAGCTTTTTCAGAGTGGACCAGATGATCAAAAACCAATATGTTCCTAGGTTCAATGAATTTTTTATTGTTAATAAGGGTAAGCAGAAGGTCGATGTTTGTCTTATGAGTATTGGAAATAATTATTGATTTGAATGTACACACAGTCTTTTATCTCTATTTTCATATTGTTAGTAACCTTATTACCCTGATTTCATGATGCTAATTGAAGAGAATTACATGTGAAACTCTCCCTGTGGAAAATATTTGTAATACATATTAATTAGTTCATTTAACAAATATTTACCTATTACATGTCTGGGAATATATGAATAGAAAACAGTCTGTTCCTCCTGGACATAGGACAAAGAGCTTATTCTTTAACATACAAAGATCTTTTACAAGTCAGTAAGGGAAGATCAAAAGCAAGATTTGACTAAGGATATGAAAAGATAGTTCTCAAACACATGCCCACACACAGAAAGACACACAAGAGATCTATCAATATTTTTTAAGTGTTGGATCTACTCATAGTGAAATGCGAATTAAATTTCTAAGACAGCATATATTAATAGTGGCTTCTCAGGTGGTGCTAGTGGTAAAAAATTTGCCTTCTGATGCAATAGATGTGAGAGACCCAGGTTTAATCCCTGGGTTAGGAAGATCCCCTAGAGGAGGGCATGGCAACCCACTGCAGTATTCTCTCCTGGAGAATCCCATGGGCAGAGGAGCCTGGAAGGCTACAGTCCATAAGGTCACATAGAGTTGGACAGTGACTTAGCGCGCGCGCACACACACACACCCTATATTAATAACATATTATAATGAGATTGTTTCTGTCTCAGTTTTAGCTGAGGCATGAAAACAGTAGCTGCAAGGAAGACCACAGTGTTAAAATTTCTCGTTAAGTGACCAAGATCAGCCAACTCTTAAACCTTTTATCTGTAATAAGGAGACGGAATGTGGCAGGTTAGAATACTGGAAATAGAGAAGGGATTGGGGAAGAATGTTTTTGAAAGCTTCTGATTTGTTGAGTTCCACTCCTCAGAAGAGCAGTAGGGGCATTCTAGCCTCTGATCTTGAATGTGGAGAGAGTTTCGGTGGGCTCCTCAGAGCTGCGTCACTAGTTTGTCGGATTCACTGAGCTGTGCGAGTCCGCGGCTGTGCGAGTCCGCTGCTGCACTGAGAAGGGGAGATAAAGCAGTGAAAGAAGGCACAGGAGGCACTTCTTCATAGAACCTGCAGTATCCTGTGAGCAGAATCACTGTTCAGCTCTTCAATTCAATTTTATATGCTGATCACTCATTCATAAGGATTAAACTGGAGGGACATACCTAGTAAACTGTGATAAAGCCTCGCAGATGAGGGACAGACTAATTCCCCACCTAGACCCTTGTAAAAAAAAACTCTTGTTTAAAAAAAGAGAGAGAGAGAGCTTTAAGTACTTGCTTTACTTGCTTTTGTGTTTTGTTTTGCTATTTCTGTAAGTGATATGCATTCAGCTGATCTTTTTCTTCATCTCAAGTCCTGTTCATCAGATTGCTTTTGCCATGAAAATGGAAAGCTCTTTATTGTTGATAGATCGTCTTCTTAAAAGGTCAAAATAAAACTCTCAACAGAACATCAGCATTCAGACTGATTTCAAAGAATAATTTTTTTTTCCCATTAAACTGTCTTTCGGAGCCTGATTTCCTCTCAAAAGCAATCTTCAAAACAATATTCGGCCTGTGCCCTACCATCGATATTTCCATGGAATCTGATGGAAAGGCAGAGTGCTCAGATCTAGATGGGGCTACAGTTGTCTCCAGCTCACCCCTCCACCCGAGGATGTGGCAGGGAGACTGGAGGGCTAGCCTAAGCCTCAGGAAAAGGCAGCTTTCCGCGTTTGGAAACTGAGCTGTCACCCACTTATTTCATTTCTCTCTCACTCTAGTCTCCCTAAGGATGATGTGGTTGTGTCTGTTGCCCCTTTCCAGTGGCTTGGTATGGAGCAGCAGCCCAAAGAAGGCCAATCCAGCAGCCAGTGACTGCTCTCCTCTCTTTTTTACCTTTTTTCTTAAGACCCTTTTGTAAGAGCATTCTTCGCATCTAAGCATCCTCTCAGGCTTCCCTTGGGGCTCAGCTGATAAAGAATCTGCCTGCAATGCGTGAAAGGTCAGGGCGAGGTCAGGACGAAAGGTCAGGGAAAGGTCAGGCGTGCTGAGGCATGCCCGGGCGTGTCGGGACATGCCCCGGCAGAGGGCGCTGCAGACACACCTCGGAGATGGGCCAGCAACCAAGCCGACCAATCAGGAGCCAACACGAAGCCCTCGCCGTCCAATCAGGAACCGACACGGACCCCTTGAACACCAATCACCGCTGAGCCCGCGTTTTCTTCCTTATATGGGAGCCCCGGCCCGGGCTATAAAACCCCTTCCCCACCCCTCACACCTCGCAGACTCCACAGACTCCCTTTACCCCGCAGACTCCCTTTGCTTCGCAGACTCCCCCCCTCGCTTCCCTGCTTACCCGCCCCCGGGAGTTCTGCCCGAGAGCGACCGCCCAATAAAAGGCCCTGTTCAACAGTCCATAGGGGTGGTTCCTTCTTCCCGCGGCGTTTCTTACATCTGGCGCCCAACATGGGGCTCGAGGTGAGGGCTTCCGGCACTCGCCGTAGAGGCCCCCTCGAGCTCCACCGCCGCGGTAGCCACCCGGACCCAGGCGGCTGACCAACCCCCCGGACGGCAGAATACGGGGTAAGTCCCTTCGGCTTTGGAGCCCGCCCTCCCTGGCGACCACTTCCTAGGACCCGGTAACCAGTGGCCACTTACTGGGTCCTCCCGGTCACCAGCTCGTGAGGGAGACGTCCCGAACAGCTGTGCGGATCCTCCGGCTTCGGCCTTCCTCGGTCCCCCAGTACGGGAGGAAGACGTTCCGAACGGCTGTGCGGACCCCCGGCTTCCCTTGGCACCCGAAGACGTTCGGGCAGCGAGGGTTAGTCTCCGTTTGGTGATCGCCATGGGATTGACGGCCTCCAAACCCGATCCCCAATATTCCACCCCCTTAGAGTGCCTGCTGGCTAACCTGCGGACCCTAAAACTGAAGGGATATATCCGCCCCAAGCAGCTCACTTTTCTGTGTTCACAAGCCTGGCCTCAGTATCCCCTAGATAATGGCTCACAATGGCCAGCCACAGGGACATTTGACTTTGACGTCCTCCGTGATTTAGATAACTACTGCCGGAGAACGGGAAAATGGTCTGAGGCCCCCTATGTTCAGGCCTTTTGGGCGTTGCGCTCTCGCCCCACCCTGTGCACCACGTGCACTCCCCGCCAAATCCTGCTTACCATGGCTCCCCCTATTCCACCCTCCCGGGCCAAACCAGCTCCTCCCATCTCTGAGTCCTCTGCTTTCTCTGTTCCCCCGGAAGATCTGGTGGCCCCTCCTCCCTATACCTCTCCCACGGCCCCTGCCCCTTCCACTCCGGACTCTCCTACCTCCGCTCCCGCCCCCGAGACCCCACCACCCGTCCCGGATCCTCTGGCCCTTAACCCTATCTTGTGTCCTCCCCTCCCCCCCGTCACTCCCTCCCCTTCTCCGGTTAGCTCCTACACTCGCTCCCATAGCAACCCTCCGGGAGCTTCCCTTCCCCCTCCCCCAGCCCTGCTATTCCCTCTCCGACAAGTAGCCGGAGCTGAGGGTCTAGCCCAAGTCCATGTCCCCTTCTCTCTCCAAGACTTAGCACAGATTGAGGCCAAACTGGGTTCCTTCTCCTCCAACCCTACTCAGTACATTAAGCAGTTTACTGGTCTGACCCGCTCCTACGCCTTGACATGGCAGGACATATATGTCATCCTGGGGTCTACCACCACCCCTGAGGAAAGGCAGGCCATTTGGACGGCAGCCAAGGCTCAGGCCGATCAGCGGCACTATGCCAACCCCTCCCCCGAGCGTCCCCCAGGGGCTCAGGCGGTTCCTGACACTGACCCTGATTGGAACTACCAGGAGAGGGGTGGTGGCCAGCCGTGAGTACGCTATATGATCGCGTGTATCCTCGACGGGATGGAAACGTCCTCTCATAAAGTTGTGAACCTCCTCAAACTAGATGAGGTGACCCAGGGGCCCGACGAAAACCCAGCCATGTTCCTTAATCGGCTGACTGAGGCCCTCGTCCAATACACCAGGCTGTCACCTGAGTCTCCCATTGGGGCGGCCACCTTGGCCAATCGTTTTATCTCCCAGTCTGCCCCCGATATCCGAAAAAAGTTGGCCAAGGCTGAGGACGGCCCTCAGACCCCTATCCGAGACCTGGTAAAAATGGCCTTTAAGGTCTACCATGCCCGCGAGGAAACTGCTGAGGCCAGCAAGGCTCAAGCAAAAGGCCGAATTTCAGGCAAGCCTCCTAAACCAGCAAACCCAGGCCTTGGTAGCGGCCCTGTGGCCGGCGGTGGGCTCAGGGCCCCAAAACCCCCCTCCGGGGGCCTGCTTCAAGTGCGGCCAAGAAGGGCACTGGGCCAGGATGTGCCCCAATCCGCGGCCTCCCTCCAAGCCGTGCCCGTTGTGCAAAAGACGAGGACACTGGGCTAGTGACTGTCCCCAGGCCTTTCGGGCCTCGACCTCTAGGGGCCGGGGACCAGAGAGCCCCAGGGAGACCTCCTGCCCTCCTTCGGCTTTGGAGCTGCTGAACTTCGACGGTGACTGACGCCGCCCAGACTCGGGGACCCCAATAACCCAAGCCGAGCCCAGGGTAACGCTCCAGGTAGCGGGTAGCTGCGGCCCTAGGTATCAGCTGGCATCTCCACATCCCCTATCGGCCCCAGTCGTCAGGCAAGGTAGAGCGGGTGAATGGCATCATCAAGACACATCTGACCAAGCTAGCCTCAGAACTGCGGCTATCTTGGGTCGACCTCCTTCCTCTGGCGCTCACTCGCAGCCGCACCACACCACACTCCAAAACAGTGGGACCGATCATCATTCTCCTACTGCTCCTGACTTTCGGGCCCTCATCAAACAACGGCTCAACACGGTCCAGCTGATGGTGATGCGACAGCAGTACCAAGGGCTTCCAACAAGTACTCCATGGCAAGATTAACGGCAGACGCCCCCTGTCATCCCGACCGTACCCTACCCCATCCCGACCGTACCCTACCCCATCCTGGCCGTACCCTACCCCTCGTCGCCCCTGTTCAGCAGGAAGTAGCCAGAGAGAGTCAGCGCCCCTTGTCCTATATCAAAAAGGCCGGGATGAAAGGTCAGGGCGAGGTCAGGACGAAAGGTCAGGGAAAGGTCAGGCGTGCTGAGGCATGCCCGGGCGTGTCAGGACATGCCCCGGCAGAGGGCGCTGCAGACACACCCCGGAGATGGGCTGGCAACCAAGCCGACCAATCAGGAGCCGACACGAAGCCCTCGCCGTCCAATCAGGAACCGACACGGACCCCTTGAACACCAATCACCGCTGAGCCCGCGTTTTCTTCCTTATATGGGAGCCCCGGCCCGGGCTAGAAAACCCCTTCCCCACCCCTCACACCTCGCAGACTCCACAGACTCCCTTTACCCGGCAGACTCCCTTTGCTTCGCAGACTCCCCCCCTCGCTTCCCTGCTTACCCGCCCCCGGGAGTTCTGCCCGAGAGCGACCGCCCAATAAAAGGCCCTGTTCAACAGTCCATAGGGGTGGTTCCTTCTTCCCGCGGCGTTTCTTACAATGCGAAAGACCTGGGTTCAATCCCTGGGTTGGGAAGATCCCCTGGAGAAGGGAAAGACTTACTCACTCCAGTATTCTGGCCTGGAGAATTCCATGGACTATCCATGGAGTCGCCAAGAGTCAGGCACGACTGAGCAACTTTCACCCACACACAAGCATCCTCTCAGACTCCGTGGTAGACCTACATGTCTTGGAAGATGGATACCTCCAGCCTCTCCCCATTGTGAACTAAACGTTCACAATGTCTACTATCCTCTATCAGCAATTCTGTCTCTGAAGAAACTGAGGCTGGCTATAGCATTTCATGTGGAACCATTAGCCCTCACTCTCAGTCCCATGGCTTTAAAATAAGAAGACTAAGTGGTAACAGCTGGGAATTATTCTGATAACTGAGGAACTATAATACAAAAATGACAGCAGGAAAAGCAAGGTGATGCTGTTTCATTTCAGATAATTCTCGTTTCATCACAGAACCTCATTTTTTTGGTGGGTGGTCGGGCAGCAGATCATGTAGCATACAAAGTCTTATTTCTCCAACCAGAAAGCAAACCTGGGACCCCTGCAGCGGAAACGAAGATCCTAACCACTGGTTGCTATTACTGTGTAGTTCCTAAGTCATGTCTCTTTGTGACCCCATGGACTTTAGCCCTCCAGGCTCCTCTGTCCTTGAGATTTTCCAGGCAGGAATACTGAAGTAGATTGCCATTTCCTTCTCCAGAGGATCTCCTGACCCTGGAAACAAATCCTTGTCTCCTGCTTGGAAGAAGGATTCTTTGCCACTGAGCCACCAGGGAAGCTGCTCTAAACACTGTACCACCAAGGAATTCCTAAAATCTGACCTTCATCGGGGAGAAAGTTTTCTGAGGTCAGGCACAGAATGTCAAAGAGGATTACCCTTGTTATCCCTCCAATTTTTCTGTGTTAGCCTGATATCTTTCCAAGTGGTGATACCTTGCTCCATCCCTCTCTGAAGCCTAGGACTAAGCTCCATTTTACCATGCAGAAGAATGACAGAGATATGCATACAGAGAGAGATAGATTAAAGCCTCTCCAATCATGATTATTATGTGAGCTAATAGGGTGTAACAGAGGATGAGATGGTTGGGTGGCATCATCGGCTCAATGGATGTGAGTTTGAGCAAGCTCTGGGAGATAGTAAAGGACAGAGAAGCCTGGCGTGCTGCAGTCCACAGGTTTGCAAAGAGTTGGACATGACTGAGCAACTCAACAACAACAACCAATATCCATTCTCTTCTTTTTCTTTACTGATGGAGCACCAGTTTTACTTGGAGTGGATGTACCCAAATAAATTCTTCCTTGAAAAGAGAGGTAGCCAGAGCTGTATAAACAAAATGTAAATGGGACTGGCTCAAGCTTTTAACTTGTTTTTATATTCTCCCTATCTCATTCTTTTTTCTTGTCTGGATTAGCAATGCAATGGCTAAAGCTCCAGTAGCTGTGTTGGATCATGAGTGAACTTGAGGATAAAAGCCATGTGCTAAAAAAAAAAAAAAGTGTATTTGGAAATAGAGAGTGCAGGGAATAATATGTATAAAATCTGATGTGTGTTTTTTTTGAATTATACAAATATCTTTGTGTGTGTGTGCTAAGCTGCTTCAGTCATGTCCTACTCTCTGTGACCCTATGGACTCCTCTGCCCATGGGATTCTCCAGGCGAGAATACTGGAGTGGGTTGTCATGCCCTACTCCAGGGGATCTTCCTGACCCAGGGTTAGATCCTTCCTCTGTCGCACTGCAGGAGGATTCTTTACCACTGAGCCACTGGGTAAGCCCGCAGATATGTTTGTAGTTGGTATATAATACCATATGTATGCTTGTGCATGTTTTTATCTATGTGAGAGATACGGAAAAAAATTTTTAACATTATATCCCAAACTGGTACAATTGTTTTCTCATGGTGAGTGCAGTCCAATATGATGGGTTATGGGAAATTTCCTGTCTCTCTCACTCTCTTTTTACTTTCAAATTGTCTTAATTTTTAAAAGCTTTTCATATATTATTTTTGAAATTTTAAAAATAACTCAAAATGTGTAGCTTTATATTTCATTGCAACTTTAATTCTGAATATTCATTTATGTTTGACTTTTTTAAGAACTGTAACTTTGATAAAATCGTGATAAAGCCAAAAGAGATCTTATAAATTTCTAGTTCCACTTTATTACTTTTTTTATTTTACTTTGGAGTACAGTTAATTAGCAATGTTGCAGTAGTACAGAAATGCGGTTCAGTTATGTGTGTGTGTGTTCAGCCATGTCTGACTCTGCAACCCCATGGACTGTAGCCTGCCAGGCTGCTCTCTCCATGGAACTTTGCAGGTGAGAATGAATACTGGAGTGGGTTGCCCCTTCCTACTCCAGGGAATCTTACCAGCCCAGGAATCAAGCCTGTGTCTCCTATGCTGGCAGACAGGCTCTTTACCACTGTGCCGCCTGGGAAGCCTGATTCAGTTATCCCGATACATATATCTATTCTCTTTCAATTGCACTTTAAAGTTTTACAAATGAGCATCCAATGGCCTGGAAAGAAGAATAATATACCTCAAGAAATGCAGCTTCCTGCAAGAGTAACCTACAAAGAACTAAATTAAAAAAAATTTAACATAATCCAGGTGCCTTCTCATATATTTTATCATTTATTCTTTATTTCAACCCTATAAGAGACACATAATATCACTATATCTTAAATAAAAGTTTGGATAGTTCACATGGTTAATTTCCCTGAGAACATATATCAGTTAAAGAAGGGGTCAGGATTCAAAACCTAACCCATACTCCAGCTTCTTTCCATTGCTTCAAGTTGCCTCCTACACAGGCCCTCGTGCAGAGGTTTTAAACAACAGTGAATTCTGGCAGCTCCTAAGTTGATTATTACCCCATTACTATTTCTTTGCTGAGTATTTGTACAACAGACACCAAGGAACCTCATCCCCAGGGATCCTGTCATGCTGCACTGCACATGCGGTCTGCATGATTTAAAGTTGACCCCCAGTTGCTAAAGAAAGTCAGTTGTTCTGTTAATTGAAATAACTTGATATACAATGTCAATGATGCATGGCAAAGGCTCACAGGAAACAAGAAAACATTAATGAGATATAAGCCAGGGATTTCAAAGTTTCAAGAAGTGATATCTTCCATTGAGTTAATGCAAATCATTTGGCCTACAAGGGAACAGCAACTCCAGGACCACACACACACTGCTGATTTTCTCAGTAGATGCCAATCCAATGGCAATGCAAAGGCTTAACAGGGCCAAGAAGAGTCTTAATGGCTGAGAAAGAATAAAGGCTCTGAAAAAGTGATCTCATAGCACAATGAAAAATTCAAGACATTCTGAAATTTCTTGAATGCATTTTTTGTTATAGTTTTTTTCTTCCATTTGTATCTTTTTGTTTGAATGTTTTTTAAAAGCTTTCTTTTCCAAAATTTTCATCTAAAGTTTATAGCCTGGAGGCTATGTCAGACTTTCCCTTTTATCTTTGAGTTTCTACTACACCATTGCACACCCAGTAATCTCTTGCTCCAATTTGAGAAGAGGTGTTTGGTGTTCCTCTGTCCATGAAATTTTCCAGGGAAAATACTGGAGTGAGTGCCATTTCTTTCTCTAGGGATTCTTCCCGACCCAGGAATTGAACCTGCCTTTATCTCTTGAGCTTCCTGAATTGGGAGGCAGATTCTTTATCACTGGTGCCACAAGAGATGGGAATACTAGACCACCTAACCTGCCTCTTGAGAAATCTGTATGCAGGTCAGGAAGCAACAGTTAGAACTGGACATGGAACAACAGACTGGTTCCAAATAGGAAAAGGAGTAGGTCAAGGCTGTATATTGTCACCCTGCTTATTTAACTTCTATGCAGAGTACATCATCAGAAACGCTGGGCTGGAAGAAACACAAGCTGGAATCAAGATTGCCGGGAGAAATATCAATCACCTCAGATATGCAGATGACACCACCCTTATGGCAGAAAGTGAAGTTGAATTAAAAAGCCTCTTGATGAAAGTGAAAGAGGAGATCAAAAAAGTTGGCTTAAAGCTCAACATTCAGAAAACGAAGATCATGGCATCTGGTTCCATCACTTCATGGGAAATAGATGGGGAAACAGTGGAAACAGTGTCAGACTTTATATTTTTGGGCTCCAAAATCACTGCAGATGGTGACTGCAGCCATGAAATTAAAAGACGCTTACTCCTTGGAAGGAAAGTTATGACCAACCTAGACAGTATATTCAAAAGCAGAGACATGACTTTGCCGACTAAGGTCCATCTAGTCAAGGCTATCGTTTTTCCTGTGGTCATGTATGGATGTGAGAGTTGGACTGTGAAGAAGACTGAGTGCCAAAGAATTGATGCTTTTGAACTGTGGTGTTGGAGAAGACTCTTGAGAGTCCCTTGGACTGCAAGGAGATCAACCCTGGGATTTCTTTGGAAGGAATGATGCTAAAGCAGAAACTCCAGTACTTTGGCCACCTCATGCAAAGAGTTGACTCATTGGAAAAGACTCTGATGCTGGGAGGGATTGGGGGCAGGAGGAGAAGGGGACGACCGAGGATGAGATGGCTGGATGGTATCACGGACTCGATGGACGTGAGTCTGAGTGAACTCCGGGAGATGGTGATGGACAGGGAGGCCTGGCGTGCTGCGATTCATGGGGTCGCAAAGAGTCAGACACGACTGAGCGACTGAACTGAACTGAACTGAGTGCCACCTGCTTGGCCTGAAACACCCTAAACCATAAAAGTAATTTAATGTACTCTTATGTTGATAGCCCTCAGGACTTTAGATACAACAAACACAAATTCTCTCTTTAAGGATAAACTCCCATAGTCAGACTTGTACGATATCCATGAATAAATTCACACTAGTCTTGAGTTCTCAATCAAAAATTTAAATTTAAATTAAAAAAAAAAAACAAAGAAGAATGGGGAAAACACGATGTCACCATATGGGAAAACAATCAAAAAAAAACAAGCAGCAGTATAACATCCCCCAAGAATTTCACATTGGAATGATAATGTATAGAATAAAAAAGTGTGTTTTAAATGTCCAAACAATGAACTATAAAATATGAGAAAGGAGCTTTTATTATCCAAAAGTATCAGGCATAATTGAAAAATTAAAAAATGTTTGAAGTAAAAGTGTAATCATAATTAAAAATAACAGTTGAAACAGCAAATGAGATAAAACTCAAGAGAGACTCAGTGAACTGGAAGATACATTTAAAGAACTTATCCATAATAAAGTCTAGAGAGTCAATAATAACAAACACTAATATGCTACTATTTACGTTTAGGTATTGTATAAAATTCTCTAACTGTATTAACTCTTTCTTCTCTCAACAACCCTATAAGTTAGATATTGTTTTGTCTTCATTTTATAGATGGGGGAACTAAGACAAAGGAAAATTAAATCTATCCAAAGTCACAGTACTAGTAAGTGGCAAAACTGGAGTTGGAACCTAGACATTTACACTCTTAAGTCTATAATTTTGACTATTAAAAGACATAAAGAAAAGAAAGAAAAATTTCAACATTTATCTATTTGGAGTTTAGTACATGTAGAAAGAACAGGGAAGAAGTGTATTTAAAGAGACAATGGCTGAGAATCATCCAGAATTAATGAAAAACATGAATTCTTAGATTCAGGATAGACCAAATCTCAAGGAGGATGAGTAAAAATAATTCCATACTGACATGAAAAATATAATCCATACATGTTGTTTTAGGATAATGATTCTACCAGAGATAAGACTATTTTATCTTTATGTATGAAGAGAGAAGTAAATTCCAAATTCTCCTGGCTAACGAGCAAAAATAGCTTCAATGTATCTTACAAAATTATAGTTATTAATATGTATATTGTTCTCCATTATACTCAATTCTCAAAATGCAACCGAGAAGCTTGATCTAAGGAACATATATGAAACCTTGCCAAAACAACTAGAGTAAAATTCCCAGTCACAAAGTAAGTCCCGACAAATGCCCAAGGAGACCCTTTTCACCACAAGGCCGTAAAGTTTGAAATCTATTTTTGAAATGATGGCTTTTTAAAACCCTTTAAATATTTCAAAAATTTTAAACACATTTCTAAGTAACTTATGACTCAAAGATCTCATAATGAAAATCTGAAAATATCAGGAGCTAAAATATAAATGTACCAGATGTCTATCTCCCCTGCATTCATACCAGCTTTTGGGTGAGAACTTGATATAAATCATTGATCCCTTGGTGTGAATCTCAGACAATAACCTTCCTGCCCTGAGGAAATTTCCATTTAAAGTACTTCAAGGTGGTGAGAGCCTAGACAATGGGCCATTCTTGTGGATTTAAATTTTGGATCTAGCCCTTCCCTGGTGGCTCAAATGGTAAAGAGTCTGCCCACAATGCGGGAGACCTGGGTTCGATTCTTGGGTTGGGAAGATCCCTTGGAGAAGGAAATGGCAGCCCACTCCAGTATTCTTGCCTGGAGAATCCCATGGACAGAGGAGCCTGGCAGGCTACAGTCCATGCGGTCACAAAGAGTCGGACATGACTGAGAGACTACCACACAGACTACCACACCTTACTAGTTGTGTGCCTCAGTTGTCTCATTCATAAAGTAGGAGTTATCATAAACATTTATAAGATCGTTATGATAATTAAATGGGACTTCCCTGGTGGCTCCAACGGTATACAATCTTCCTGCAATGCAGGAGACAATTAAGTATATATTTGTATATACCTAATTATCATAGCACATATATATATAGAGAGAGAATGCTGTGTGACATAAAGTATGCACCATATAAGTCTTCGTTGCTCTTTTTGTTTCTAGTAGAACATCAGTGAACAGATGGATGTAGTTATTGGGCAATAGAGATGTTTTTGCAAGTCTTAAAATCATGTTTGTAGGGAGCCCCCTACTCCACCTATGGTTGAATCCAAATCTGTGATTCAGTGAGACCACAATTAGCAATCAGCACCTTTCTCTCCATCCCAAGCAGTCACAGACTTTGTTTGATCATCTAGGTAATGCTTCCTTTGAATTACTGTTCTTTTTTCTATTCTAGAATTTCACCTGCAGGCCCTCCTCAAGTCAGCCAGAGGAGACAGACAAAACTGGAAAATTCCAGAATCATCCCATTCTACAATCTTCTTCAATAATATATTGATATGGCATGGAAGAATCACCCGTTAGAGAGTAAAGAGTCATGTTCTGTTCAAATAAAATTCAAAATCACATTTGATAATATCACCTTGGTAATACACATAGTGTTTGTTTGTAATATGTATCCTCTGAGTAAGAATAATAAATCTCCTGCTTAAGTGAGAGAGGGCTGGGATTGTTGCTTTTGCTTGCCATGTCCACAAGAAGAAGGAAAATTTGCAGAGTCCAGAGGATCGGGACTGATTCCTTTATTCTCTTAATGTGGGCCATGAAGGGCTTAGACCTTTCATTTTAAAGGTGATAGAGCTTCTTCTCTTCTCTTTGCAGGTGGCGTCTTGGAGTGGCCATTTCCATTATCTGTGTTTATTGACCACTCACAGCTTCCCACGTGTGGGAGGAGGAGTGACTCATCTGATTGTTCAGGGAGAATCCAGGACAAAACGGAAGATCTGAGGCCTTTCCACCTGCCTCTGTTTCTCACTCTCTCTCTCTGTCTCTTTCTCTCCCTTCCACCCTTTTTTCCTCCCTTCCTCCCTTTTCTCCTCCCTCCCCTCTCCTCTTCTCTTCACTTCTCTGCCCAGAAACTGCTGAGTAAATCAGTCTGTCCCTGCCCTATCTGTCCATCTGTCTTCAATTTCAGGTGAAAGCCAGAAAAGAGAATATTCCACCTTTTTAAATAAAACCAGAGACCTTGTACTTTGGTGAATAAAAGAGACTCACTGGGCTATTTATAAAGGTTCCCACTGGGCTTTCATTTCTTTGCAAGCACATATTACTACATAGAATTGGGAAATGGTAATTGAGTAAGACGCTACACCTCTAATACACACTCATTTCTAATTTATTATTAGAAATATTGAATAACTTAATTTTTGCCAGTATATAATTATCTGACTTGTAAGGTTGAAAAGATGAGTTAATGACCAGCCAGGCCATAATAACCCAGAAAATTCTCCTTATGAGCCCAAGTTATCATTAGAGTTTATGTCCAGTGAATCCAATAATTTCAGACCACTGGCAACAGAAGTGAAAGAAACTTCACAGATTGAGCAGGATTAAATATCGACATATCTTAGGAAAATACCAAGAAATTGTACATGAAGGGAAAAAAATGTAAGTGAAACAGCGTGTAAATATTCAGACTGATTAGAAGAATCCAAAGTAGACAAACTGCAAACCACAGAGAGTCTTTTAAATAAGACATGTCTCAGATCCTCCTCAGAAATAATAGATTCAACTATGCAACTGAATCTAGGCTTTTGCAAATGTTCTCTAATGGGACAATTTTTTTTTTTTAATTCAGAGTGATTCCGGAGAAGTCAATTTGGTGGATTTTATTGAATAGCACGGCATAATCTAAGAAATAAGAGTGTACCAGAGTGCATCATGGCTCAGATGGTAAAGAATCTGCCAGCAATGCAGGAGATCCGGGTTCAATCCCTGGGTCGGGAAGATCCCCTGGAGAAGGGAATGGCAATCCACTCCAGTATTCTCACCTAGAGATTTCCATGGACAGAGGACCCCGGCAGGCTACAGTCCATGGGGCCGCAAAGAGTCAGGCATGACTGAGCGACCAACACAGCATGAGTACGCAGGCTCCCCTAGAGCTAACCCTCTTACTGGAGAGCTGCCACTGCAATGCAGCTGTGGCTGGGCGCGTTCCAGGTGCCCACCACGACTTTGATTAATTACTTTCCTTGTATTCCATTTTATTAGGTAATCACGCAGTGAGAATGAAGACTAATTTGATCAGAAAATAGCTGCTGTTGAGCCAGAGGCTTAAAAATAGTATAGAAATCTGGTGCATCTGAGGGAAAAAGAAAACAATGGGCCATAATTAGGATCTCAATAGCTGCTTTCATAACATGGGGTCTCCTAAACTCTGTGTCCTTCACCCTGACTCTTAGGGTAAGAATTTAACTGCAATTAATTTATTTTTTTCAATTATTTTTTAACTGTATGACATGGACATCACTCTATGAAAAAGAAATGAGAATTTTCAAACATAAAAACAGATGTTTTTAACACTTCACTAAGTTCAAGCTGGTTAGACTAGTTAGAGAAGGCAATTTGGTGGGAGGGCCAGAGATTGTATGAAATCTCACACAAACCAAAAAAATTAGAGGATACTAATTTCTCTGGCTTGAAGAACAGTAAACAATATGAATCCACAGGGAAATTAATTCTCTAAATATGGGTGTCCCATCACCTGGGTCAGCCCACCAACCTCTCCCTCTTCAACTTTCAGCCAAAATACAGCTCTTTGGTGGTCAAAACCACGTAGTTGGCTAGTAGTCAGTTAACGCTGAAAACTGTTCACTAATTTCGTTTCTCCTATCCCTGGCTAACTCAAAGTTTCTTCAGGGACCACAGAATAGATCTTTCACTTTATTATAATTTCCAGCAGTGCCTGGAGAGTGCTGGACACAAAAGAGGTAATCAGTGATCAGCACCAATATTTAGAATGTTGCTCCCTTTTGCCTTTAGGGTGAAAGTCAAATGGCTTCAGTTTAGTTCAGTTGCTCAGTCGTGTCCAACTCTTTGCGACCCCATGAATCGCAGCACGCCAGGCCTCCCTGTCCATCACCAACTCCCAGAGTTCACTCAGACTCACGTCCATTGAGTCAGTGATGCCATCCAGCCATCTATGGCTTAGCCTGTTCAAAAAGGGCCCTTCAACCAATTAAAAGATGCTTACTCCTTGGAAGGAAAGTTATGAACACCCTAGACAGTATATTCAAAAGCAGAGACATTACTTTGTCAACAAAGGTCTGGCTAGTCAAGGCTATGGTTTTTCCAGTGGTCATGTATGGATGTCAGAGTTGGACTATAAAGAAAGCTGAGCACTGAAGAATTGATGCTTTTGAACTGTGGTGTTGGAGAAGACTCTTGAAAGTCCCTTGGACTACAGGGAGAGCCAACCAGTCCATCCTAAAGGAAATCAATTCTGAATATTCACTGGAAGGACTGATCCTGAAGCTGAAACTCCAATACTTTGGCCACCGGATGCAAAGAGCTGACTCATATGAAAAGACCCTGATGCTGGGAAAGATTGAGGGCAGGAGGAAAAGGGGATGACAGAGGATGAGATGGTTGAATGACATCACCGACTCAATGCACGTGGGTTTGGGTGAACTCCAGGAGTTGATGATGGACAGGGAGGCCTGGCCTGCTGCGGTGGGGTCGCAAAGAGTCAGACACGACTGAGTGACTGGACTGAGTGACTGGACTGAGTGACTGAACTGAACCTGAACCCTGCCACTCTTCAGCTTCATTTCTCACCATTGCCAACCTGCTTTACCAATTCTATACTCAAGCATACTGGATTTCTTGGGACTTCCCTGGCAGTCCAGTGGTTAAGGTTTCCAATGCAGGCTGTGTGGATTAAATCACTGGTCAGAGACGATGTGATAATCCCTCTTGAGTGTGCATGCTCAATCACTAAATTGTGACAGACTCTTTTTGACCCCAGGGACTGTAGCCAGACTCCTCTGTCCATGGAATTTTTCAGGCAAAAATACTGGACTGAGTTGCTATTTCCTTCTCCAGGATAATCTTTCCTACCCAGGAATCAAGTCTGCTTCTCCTGTGTCTCCCTCACGGGCAGGTTGATTCCTTACCATTGAGCCAGCAGGGAAACTCATGTTATTTCCTCTTAAGGCTATAATTTTCCCTGCCTCTCCATTTCCTGGATTATACCACTATTGACTTGACTTAAATATTCCTTATTATTACTTAGATATTCTTCAGGAGGCTTATCTTGAGACCTGAGACAGTGTCCACATCACTTCTGGACACCACTGTGATACCCTACACCCACTACTTGCCGGGGTCCACCCCGGTGGATCCAGGGTGATTCGAAGGTGGGGACAGAGTCAGCGTCTTTGGAAAAATACATATTTAATCACAGATATAGACAGATTAGAAATGGATAGTGTAGTAGGAAGATTAGTGGAGAAAAAGAGGCTGAATAACTTGGATTACGTGGAATAGCATCCATGCTCCAGATGGGAATTCAGCCAGAAAAATGGGAGCAAGAAAGAAGCAACATGGGGGAATCAGTCTTTCCAGAAACTGATCCGATTTCTTTATTTTTGGGTTTGCTTATATACCTTTTGTTACACATAGGGATGAATACAAAGTCACACGGGGGTCAGCAGTCCTGACCTTTATCAAAATCAGGTGCTTCACATAAATGTATAAAAAAGGTACATCATCTTCTGGCCATGAGTGAGACCTGCTGACATTTTATGATCCTTTCTTTCTGATAACCAAAAAACTTATTTCTTCCAAGGGTGTTTTTTCTTAAACCAGGCACCACCCTCCAAATAAAGTTGCATTCCTATAGGGTGAGGGTGTAGTGAGTTACAATCAAGAAGGGAATTTATTTAACCCAAGGTTAACATGATTAGTCTTAAAGGTTAATACTTATTTCTCCTATATGCTTAAAGGTTAATACTTATTTCTTCCTATATGCTAGTTATATTCATTATAAGGGTAGGGAACATGGAGATTTAGCAGCAAACATCAGCCCAACAAATGAAAATCTTTTCACCAATGCTTCCTTTAAGATCTATTTAGTCTTAAGATAGTGATAAAGTTACATTTTTACATAGCAAGGACACAGTGATTTATAACAAAGTACAGTGATCTATTACAAAAGAGAAAATCCATTAACTCAAAAGTCTAGTATTGCTAACATCAAAAACTACCATATTTCCTTTTCTATAGTCCAAATATATTGATTAACATATTCCCAAGTGCCTAAGGATATGGAGGCCTGGCAGCAATCATTGACTCAACAAGAAGAAAAAGCCCTATGCTAATTAAGACTCTCAAAATACTCCAAACTCTCTGTGCTGTTTATGGTTAAGAGGTAGTAAACAATCATGTGGCAGGAGTATGGATAATCCTGTCACACAAGCTAGTCTGTCAGCAGAGAGGTTTGACCTGAGACATCCTTGTCCCACCCAGAGCAGGGAATTAGCAGCAATTATTGACACAACAAATGAAAAACCCTTCACCAATATAATTCCTAACCAACCCATTATACTAATAATTTCTAACTCCCCAAAAGAATTTGCCTTTAGTAAGTCTAAAACATCTCGTGCCTCTCAGATTGGGAGGCTGTAAACAATCACATGTGGCCAGACGAACCTATACAGGCGGGCTAGATAACCTTCAGAGCAGTCCATAAGCTGAAACACTCTTGTCACGCCCAGGAATTTTTATTGACTTGGAGCTGCACGTTTACTCCTTCTCTGAGAGAAACGGTTATGGGGGAGAGCCCCCTGTAAAGTCAGAGGTGTAGGTGAGAGCATAAAACAGACTCTGGTTTTGGGGTTAGATGCTCGGGAACAGAGGGTTTCCTGAGGCTTGATCACGCCTTTGCGTATGCCAAGCCTCCTTCCTCATGACCTTTGCCATGGGCGGAGTTCCTCACGCTGGCTCCTGGCAACTACTGTTGTACCACTTGCCAGATTGCATTATAAAAATCTTACAAATGCCCATTTACCAGGACTATCCTAAAGCAGGGCCTGTGTCTGGGTCACTCTTATTTCTCAGAAAAAAAAGTTCCTGCCATATACTCAGTATCAATTTATATTTGCTGAGTTAATCAATGAATGAATAGTTGAATGGATGGGCTGGTCTTGCTTGGCAGTTCTGAATGATCTCTACTAACAGAAATTCTCATGCTTGAAGGAGTCTGAATATTTCATTTCTCATCTGAGATATTCTGCTTTAAGAGGTAATTTGTTTATTTTGATGTGCTGTGGATAGCACCTGAAAATTGTTCTAGAAACTAAAATTTAATTCTTTCTACTATTGCAGGATTTGGTGTTATACAGTAATGTTGTGCCTTCTATAAAAGCTGGTGTTAAAAACCACCTGTCTGTTTTCACGAGGAAATCATCATAAAGCTTTTAGTTGGGGTACCTTATTTGCCACATGTACTTAAATACTTGCTGAATGAGTGAAGAAGTGAAGTGAAGTCGCTCAGTCGTGTCCGACTCTTTGCAACCCCAAAGCCTACCAGGCTTCTCCTTCCATGGGGTTCTCCAGGCAAGAGTACTGGAGTGGGTTGCCATTTCCTTCAGGGGATCTTCCTGACCCAGGGATCGAACCCGGGTCTCCCGCATTCCAGGCAGACGCTTTAACCTCTGAGCCACCAGGGAAGCCCTTGAATGAGTGAAAGCACAAAATAAATACTACTCAGGAAAACACTTTGCTACTAAAATCAGCATACTTCCATGAAATCCTCATTTATAGATCAAGAAAACTGAACAGGGACTTCCATACTGCCACGGCAGGGGACACATATTCAATCCCTGGTTGGGGAATGAAGATCCTGCGTGCCACGTGGCTAAAAAGAAAAAAGAAAAATGAACAAATTGAGACAAACTTCTAAGTCTAGTTTGAAAACTGTTAACCAAACAGATATTCAAGGGCTTGATTTACATGACTTATTTGACTTAGCTAGTATAATGTAGTTTTTAAATTATTTTTTATGTTTGTATGTGTGTGTCATAGTAAATATGTGCTATGTGCTAAGTTGCCTCAGTTGTGTCTGACTGTGACACAATGGACTGTAACTTGCCAGGCTTCTCTTTCCATGGGATTCTCCAGGCAAGAACACTGGTTGCTGTGCCCTCCTCCAGGGGATCTTCCCAACCCAGGGATCAAACCCATGTCTCCTGTGACTCCTACCTTGCATAGCAAATATACAGTGCCTTAATTACAGTTTTCAATTTTTCTAAATTTTTCTCTACTAGCTGCTTTGGTGGTTAGGTAGACAGGTAAAGCATTAGGTTTGTGGTCTTGCCCAGCTTAGTGAATTGCTTGTTTCTTTATTTCCTTTATCATTTCTAATGGTGGAAGGAACAAGGCAATCCTGAATACCATTTTGTCCTCTCTTCTTCAGACTCTTCTGTAAACATTGTAGAGTATTTGTTTTATGAATCACATTTCTGGCCTGTCTTTGAATCTTGAAATCCTCAAGAAAATCAGTTTAATAAAAGATGATTGAACTTTGTTGACATTCTGGAAGCCCCCATCATCATGACTCAAGAATTCAAATGATGCCAAAGCCAAATGAGTTTATCCTTAAGGTATTTGAATTAAATTTTCAGAGTTTGAGTGATGGATAATGGAATGGAAAATCAGGTCAGTTCAGTCGCTTGGTCATGTCCAGCTCTTTGCAACCCAAGGACTGCAGCACGTCAGGCCTCCCTGTCCATCACCAACTTCCAGAGTTTACTTAAACTCATGTCCATTGAGTCAGTGATGCCATCCAACAATCTCATCCACTGTCGTCCCCTTCTGCTCCCATCTTCAATCTTTCCCAGCATCAGGGTCTTTTCCAATGAGTCAGCTCTTCGCATCAGGGGGCCAAAGTATTGGAGTTTCAGCTTCAGGATCAGTCCTTCCAGTGAATATTCAGAACTGATTTCCTTTAGGATTGACTGGTTTGATCTCTTTGCAATCCAAGGAACCCTCAAGAGCCTTCTCCAACACCACAATTCAAAAGCATCAATTCTTCTGCGTTCAGCTTTCTTTATAGTTCAACTCTCACATCCATTCATGACTACTGGAAAAACCATACCTTTCACTAGACAGTCTTTTTTGAAAAAGTAATGTCTCTGCTTTTTAATGTGCTTTCTAGGTAGGTCATAATTTTCTTCCAAGGAGCAAGCATCTTCTAATTTCATGGCTGCAGTCACCATTTGCAGTGATTTTGGAGCCCAAAAAAAATAAAATCTGTCACTGATTCTACTGTTTCCCCATCTATTTGTCATGAAGTGATGAGACCAGATGTCATGTCTTAGTTATTTGAATGTTGAGTTTTAAGCCCCCTTTTTCACTCTCCTCTTTCACTTTCATCAAGAGGCTCTTTAGTTCTTCTTTGCTTTTTGCCATAAGGGTGGTGTCATCTGCATATATGAGGTTATTGATATTTCTCCCAGCAATCTTGATTCCAGCTTGTGCTTCTTCCAGCCCAGCATTTCTCATGATGTACTCTGCATATAAGTTAAATAAGCAGGGTGACAATATACAGCCTTGACACACTCCTTTTCCTATTTGGAACCAGTCTGTTGTTCCATGTCCAGTTCTAACTGCTGCTTCCTGACCTGCACACAGATTTCTCAAGAGGCAGGTCAGGTGGTCTGGTATTCCCATCTCTTTCAGAATTTTCCACAGTTTCTTGTGATCCACACAGTCGAAGGCTTTGGCATAGTCAATAAAGCAGAAATAGATATTTCTCTGGAACTCTCTTGCTTTTTCCATGATCCAGCTGATGTTGGCAATTTGATCTCTGGTTTCTCTGCCTTTTTTAAAACCAGCTTGAACATCTGGAAGTTCACAGTTCACATATTGCTGAAGCCTGGCTTGGAGAATTTTGAGCATTACTTTACTAGAAAGAAGATTATCCTGGTGGGTCTAACTAATCAGGCGTGCTTTCTGAAAGAAGATGAAGCTCCAAGAAATGTGTTGGTATTGGCTTGTAAAAAAACAAAACAAAACAAAACAAAGCTGTGTTCTAAATAGTCCATGGAGGTGCTGCATACTTAAAACCTGAGGGAAACCTCAAGGAGCTGAGAACAACCTCTGATCAACTGCCACCAAGAAAACCAAGACCTCAGTCCTACAACCAAAAAGGATTTAACTCTAAAAACAGTCTGAATGAGTGCAGAAGAGGATCCCAAGCTCCATATGGAATGTTAACTCATCTGACACTTTGATTTCAGCCAGTGCCTAACAAATGACTGGTACTCAATAATTACCTTTGAATAAATAAGTGAATAAATAAATTGTTATATCTAGGCAAGAATGAAAAGAACTGAATGGGGGAGGTTTGGGGGTATATTTGTAACACTTTTCTGTAAAAGAGTTAAGAGTCACATATTACAAAATGATATCATCAATTAAGTCTAAGTGGTGATTTTTTTAAAATATGCACAGTTTAATGTCAAAAATGTAAAAACATATCTGTAACATTTTTTCTTATATTGGGTATTAAAGATTGCCACTTTCCTCCCAGTACTGTCAGAAAAAAAATCTTTAGAGAACCTACATTTTATTTCAAACAAGAAAACCTTCAGTGCACAAATCAAAGAATTGATATGAATTTTAAATACTATAGAATAAAACTTGATCTAATAGTTGAGCTACAGCTCTACTTACAAGCACAATAAGCTCCTCTGTTGAAAAATTTCATTATCACATTGTTTGATAACTTTAAATGGATTTCTAGAAGTACTAATTAATTATAAGGGAGAGAGTAGGTGTACTTCAAAACAGAGTTAAATTGTCTACCTTTTGTGTAATTGCATTTATTCTAATTTCATTTCTCTTGGAAAAAGTACAACAAATATAGTTGCAGGCTAGACAGCCATATTAAAAACTAGATAATCAGAGGTCCAAGACAGAGTTCCTGCCCTCCATGATCTCATTGGTTAGCAGGCAAGTCAGAGAAGTAAATCACTAATTGTAATACAGCATAATAACTGCCATCAGAGAATAGTTCAGCAGAGAACACATAGAAGAGGGTCTTCACAACCTGGGTGTATCTGGAAGGCTTCCTGGGAGAGTTGATGCATAAGCTAGAGCACATTGGATAAGTGTTTGCCAAACAGGAAAATTATGGGGTTGAGGAGTTAGGGGTAGTGAGGGACTTTTTTCCATGCAGTGGTACAGTATCTGTAATGTCGCAGTACACCATCAACTGAGGAATGAGGAGATGGGGTACATATATACAATGGAATATTACTTGGGGATAAAAAGGAACAAATTTGAGTCAGTTAGAGTGAGATGGATAATACTAGAGTCTGTCGTGAAGGGTAAAGTAAGTCAGAAAGAGAAAAACAAATATCATATATTAACACATATACATGGAATCTAGAAAAATAGTGCTGATGAACCTATTTACAAGGAAGGAATGGAGACACAGAGAGAATGGACTTGGAGACACTGTGGGGGAAGGGGGGGTGGGATGAACTGAGAAAGTAGCATTGATATATATACACTATCATGTGTAAAATAGGTAACTAGTGGGAAGCTGCTATATAAAACAGGGAGCCCAGCCTGGTGCTCGAGAGGGATGGAATATATATATAAGTATGACTGATTCACATTGCTGTATGGCAGAAACCATCACAATATTGTAAAACAATTATCCTCTAATTAAAGAACAGAATCGTGGCATATTTGGAGAGTCTGTAGGGAAATCAGCTGTAGTGTAAGGATCCATTTTGGAGATCAAGAGAAGTCTGGAAACAGGCAGGTACAAGACTATGAAGCACCTGACGCTGCGGAGATAATTCTGGACTTTGTCTCATAGAGTGTGAGGAACTATTAAAAACTCTTAAGCAGTGGAGTGACATATTCAGATTAGGCAGAATACAGATTAGAGACGATGGTCAAAACTGGACCCAAAGAGAAGAGCAAAGAGTCTATAAACAAGAGAGCAGATGAGGCTTCCCTAACCAATGATCCAAACTTGGGTGTGGAAAGAAGATTCACTGAAGACACATTCAGGCGTAAAATTGAAAAGATTTGTGGGTACCACTTTCAAGAGGAGACTGGCAGTTTGACAAAATGGCCACAAATACTGCCTTCTCTGCATCTGGGTCCCTTCTCAGTATGGCTTTGTAGCCACTTCCATCAGACTCTGAAGCCTCTTTCTCCACCCCTGGCATCTGGACTGGCTTCAAGCTTTACTTGGACCAAGAGAAGGAGGCACATATGACACTGTGCCACTTCCCAACCTAGGCCTCACTCTGCAAACAGCGTTAAACTCTGCTCCCTCCTGAAAATTTGCTAAGCTATAGTGAGGCCAGTGTATTTAAAGACTTACATACTCATCGCCTCAGAGGGAGAAAAGGCATCAGAAATGACAAAAATATTAGGATTAAATTAATTTTTCCTATCAAAATACCTGATAATATTAATATTAAACTGGAATACTTTATTTGCAAAGTCTTTCTGCTCAGGATGGTGCCAATTAGCAGCTATTACCTGGAATTTAAAATGAGTTAAATTAGTTTAGAAAGGCAGTAACTTGGTCTAAATAGAAAATCATGGTATGTAACTAAATCTTCTTCAGCTATACATATTAAAGCATTGATTTAGGGCACAATTTCCAAACATTAAGTACTGATTTTTAAAATAGTTGTTGACCGTGGAAGGACCTACAGATTATCATGTTCAGTGAAGCAAGTTAGAGAAAGACAAATGTCACATGATATCACTTACAAGTGGAATCTAAAAAACTGATACAAATGAACTTATTTAGAATACAGAAAAAGACTCAACAGACAGTAAACAAATTTATGGTTACCAAAGGGAGATGAGGGGAAGAAATAAATTAAGAGTTTGTGATTAAAATATGCACACTACTATTAATATATATGGATTAATAAGGAACAAGGACCTACTGTGTAGCACAGAAAATGACATTCAATATCTTATAATAACCTATAATGGAAGATAATCTTTAAAAGAATACATAAATGTATAACTGAATCACTTTGCTGTACATCAGAAACTAATACAACATTGTAAATCAACTATATTTCAATAAAAAATCAAAAAGCGAAATAAAATAGCTGCTGATGTTACCTCAAAAGATTTATGCCTCCTGGCTCTCTTACGGTCAGTTTTATTATGAGAGTTCCCAGGGTGAATGACAAACATGGGCAACATTCTGAGCAAATTGTAAGTTCATCATCAACTTCCTTGAGAAATAGAAATTTATCAATTACTTTTTACTATGCACACACTTTAATCATTCTTTAACTCATTTCTGTTTTTAAGGCTTAGTATAGAAATTTTTAAAATCACCAGAGAAATATGTAGTTTTTTCCTTGCAACATAGATTTAATTATAAAATCTCCATAATAGAACATTTTAATATCTTTCCAAGCATTCTATGGCTGAATAGATTAGCATCTCTTCCCCACACATATTTCATGGTCACATAACCTAGACTTTTTGGAGTTTTTCCATAGACCTGAACTCCCCAACGAATGGCAATCTGGCAAGCATCTGCACAGATCATAGCTAAGGTCATAACATCACTGGATAGCGCAACAAAGCTGGCAAAGGCAACATCTTCAAACACTTCTCCCAATACCAGCAGAGTTAGCCTCCCATAATCTCTTATCTGAGTGTACTTTATTTTATCAGGAAGCAGCCTCCTGTCTTTGAAAGAAAAGCGGTTGTTACACTGCATCTAGAAATGGTTGGGAAATGAGTTACTTCCAGTTATCTTTCAGATATAACCATGTATTAAAGGACTCAGATCTCTGCATGGAGAACTCAAAACTATATAATGTGGCAGCAGTTAGTCATACACAATGGAGGATCTACAAAACCCACCCCAACATATTTAAATGTAAGTTCTAATTGGAAAACGGCATTAAAAATGAAAAATTCAAGAAAATGTTAAACAGATATGTCACGAGGATTACAGGCTCAAACCTGTACTGCTCTGGGTAAAGTGAGACATAAGATCTTCTATTTTGTGTGCCCCTTGCCTCCCACCCCATAGTCCATTCTCAGTTCTTGATCCATTAGCATGGAACAAGGACTCAGGCTCCAGTGGCAGGGAGCAGACCTAGGCAGAAAGTGCCACGAAAGCCACAGGGAGGAGAAGTATTTGTGCCTTCCAAATTAGGCTTTCTGTCCCAGCAGCTGCAACCACCTTTCCTTTGGATACTAGTGTGTTGGTGCCATAGATTATAAGCCCTCAATTCCAAGCTACTCCAGGTAATATTTCAATGCATATAGAGGGTATAAGGACTTCATATGTTCAAAGACACATAAAAGACATAGTCATTGTCCTGAGGCAGCTGTCAGTCAGCTCTCAGTGAAGGTGATAGACGGGGAAAGCATGGAAAATTTCATCCTCCTTTATTTCCTTCTTAATGTCTCTTCAGGTTGGATAGCCCTGTGTTCTTCTCAACCTTCTCATTGCTGGAAGAACTGCTTGTCCCCGGTTATGACAGGAAGTTGTTCATCAGAATGACATAGAGACTGGGGACAGAGAACATGCTTAACCTGCAGAGTGTGTGATTGGATTAATCAATTCTGTGAACTTTATAACAGAAGATGCTGTACTTCCTGATGCCCAAGGACCTACTGAAGATTTCATGAGTCACCTGTTTGCTCCTTTTACCATCAGTAGATATGATTCCCACAGAGTAAGGATGTCATTCCAGAACCATGAATTTGGGCCTTCAGGACATTTGCACTTTCATATCTGCAACCTCCTTAAGGAAAGAAGATTGATTGATGCTATTCCTCAAAATAGCATCATATTTAACATGGATAAACCACAAGTTCCTACAGTAGAGCACAGGGAACTCTGCTCAATGTTATGTGGCAGCCTGAATAGGAGGAGAGTCTGGGGAAGGCTGGATACATGTGTATGTATGCCTGAGTCCTTTTGCTGTTCACCTGAAACTCTCACAACATTGTTAAATCAGCGATACCTCAATACAGGCTTCCCAGGTGGCACTAGTGGTAAAGAATCTGCCTGTCAATTCAGGAGACATAAAACACATGGGTTCAAGCCCTAGGTTGGGAAGATGCCATGGAGAAGGGCATGACAACCCACTGCAGTACTCTTGCCTGGAGAATCCCATGGACAGAAGAGCTTGGCGGGCTTCAGTACACAGGGTTGTAAAGAGTCAGACATGACTGAAGCAACTTAGCACAGCACACACTCATACTCCAATAAAAAATAAAAAATTTTCAGAAAAGCAGTAACATCATTTCCTCTTTTCTTCGGTTCAGTTCAGTCGTTCAGTCAGTCATGTCTGACTCTTTGCGACCCCATGAACTGCAGCACGCCAGGCCTCCCTGTCCATCATCAACTCCAGGAGTTCACTCAAACTCATGTCCATCGAGTCAGTGATGCCATCCAACCATCTCATCCGCCATCGTCCCCTTCTCCTTCTGCCTTCAATCTCTCCCAGCATCAGGGTCTTTTCATGAGTCAGCTCTTCGCATCAGGTGGCCAAAGTGTTGGAGTTTCAGCTTCAACATCAGTCCTTCCAATGAACACCCAGGACCGATTTCCTTTAGGATGGACTGGTTGGATCTCCTTGCAGTCCAAGGGACTCTCAAGAGTCTTCTCCAACACCACAGTTCAAAAGCATCGATTCTTTGGCATTCAGTTTTCTTTATAGTCCAACTCTCACATCCATACATGACTACTGGAAAAACCATAGCCTCGACTAGGCAGACCTTTGTTGACAAAGTAATGTCTCTGCTTTTGAATATGCTGTCTAGGTTGGTCATAACTTTCCTTCCAAGGAGTAAGCAAGCGTCTTCTAATTTCATGGCTGCAATCACCATCTGCAGTGATTTTGGAGCCCCCCAAAATAAAGTCAGCCTCTGTTACCACTGCTTCCCCATCTGCTTGCCATGAAGTGATGGGACCGGATGCCATCATCTTGGTTTTCTGAATGTTGAGCTTTAAGCCAACTTTTTAACTCTCCTGTTTCACTTTCATCAAGAGGCTCTTTAGTTCTTCACTTTCTGTCATAAGGGTGGTGTCATCTGCATATCTGAAGTTACTGATATTTCTCCTGGCAATCTTGATTCCATCTTGTGCTTCCTCCAGCCCAGGGTTTCTCATGATGTACTCTGCATATAAGCTAAATAAGCAGGGTGACAATATACAGCCTTGACGTACTCCTTTTCCTACTTGGAACTCTTTTCTTTATCTTTTGGAAGAGACAGCTTCTGTACTGAAAGTTCAGAGAGCTTAGGAAGGGCATCCCTCCCACTCACCATGTATTTGCTATTAGGCCAATCCATTATCAAGGACTTCAACCCCTCATTCTACCATTAGAGATAAGTGTAAATCCAGTGCAATCCTCCTGGAGAGGAAATGATACAACAATATAAAATGACAACAGCATCCTCATAGACAAGGTGTTCACAGACCCATAGATAGTTGTGCTGAAGTGGATGAGTCTATAAATCATCTGATGCCTGTTTTTACAAATGAAGAAACTGAGACTAGAGCAGCCTAAATGTGTCCAACGTACACTGTTAATTATGATTGGGATGTGGACTTGGATCTTCTGATTCCTCACCATTGTTCTTAGGGGAAGAAGATTAAAGTGTGTGTAGACTATATTGAGTGCAAATGGAAGCTAGAAAGGGGTCTCAGGAAGAGAAAGGGTAGGAAATACGAAATATGATGATGCCATGAAATGTCCCCATTGTCTCAGACTTAATTAAAGGGTCAGTATGATTCTGGGTTTGCTATTAAAACTGTAGAATTCAGACCAGCCACCTCAGCCTCGTGGAGGAGCCTGTGATCTCAAGCCCTACCACAGATCTTCTGAATCAGTATCTATATTTTAACAAGTACTCCAGGTGATTCATGTATACATTAAAGTATGAGAAGCACAGAACTAAGACATGGAAAGAGGTAAGGTACACAGGCAGCAACTCAGATCCACCCTGCACACTCTCCTCCAGCACTCTCCCCCTGCAGAAAACAGGACCAGTCTTTGAGCTAGCACAGCATCTTATTATTTCAAGACCCCAATTCCCAGGGGTTTTTTTTAATATAGATCTTGATTCCTCAAAGAGGGTAAAAGGAGAGTCATGATGCTTGAATATGAGAGAGGCCACCAAAATGTTCCTGAGAAGTTGGATAAAATGTCAAGGACTTTATGGGTAACCCATAACCTATGCCTGTAACCTAGATCTGCTTTCTTTTATTTTGTTTGATTGATCTCATGTGTTTTGTTTTGTTTGTCCATATCAAGTTACTGTATCCACTTTGTGAAGCAAACTTGAAACTGTTTCACAGACCATCCCCAAAATGTCTTATTCTTCTTTTTCTATGGTAATTTACATATAATCCTGTGTTATAGTTTTTTCAACTAATCACTTTCATAAGGTGCCCTAACTGGATCGTGAGCCCCTCAGAGGTAAAATTGTATGTTTTATTCATTAATATATTTGGCATCCTAACAATTAGTGCTTTCCACTTAATAAACAAGCAATAATGAATCGTTTAAAAATGAATGAAAGAATGGAAGCAGAATGAAGGAAAATGAATAAATGAAGCAGAAAGTAAAGATTTCCATCTGGTTTCAGCTCAAATACTCTGCTGTTATTTATCTTGTAGTTTGACCTCATCACATGATCCAAGTTTCAGTTGATTCTGACAATAAAAATAACGCTAATAAGGTCACAAAATTCAATGACTATTTCTTTATGATGAGAAAGAATAAAAATCTTTATTTTGCCCATAACTAATCCAGTCATTCTCCTGAATCCTCATCACTGGGATTATCAGAGAAACAAATTAACCTAGTACCCAATACAGGAGACCTGGGTTTGATCCCGGGGTCAGGACAGGAATGGCTACGTACTCTAGTATTGTTGCCTGGAAAATTCCTTGAACAGAGGAGCCTGGAAGGCTGCAGTCCAACGGGTCACAAAGAGTCGGACATGACTGAAGAAACAGCATGTACGCACCCTTCAATAAACATCTTGTACCCTTACCTCCATCTCGAGGTCTGCTTTCTAAAGAACTCTACTAGCACCCTGAGGGAGCGACCCTTGTTCTACTGAAGGCTGCTTGCCCTGTTGTTTTTCCAGGATGATCTAACTCATAGTCTGATCTCTCAGGTTTTGTCAGTGACCGGCAGTAGCCTCTAGTCCATTAAGTCTCCTTTCAATTTCCCCAGACACATTCCTTTGTCTGCCATGTTTTTCATCAGCCTCAGGCCTGGGAGTCCAACAAGGTAATTGGTAAAATACAGGCATGAAATATTCAAAGTCCCAATAAGTTCTCTCTCAAAGCATCATATATAAATTCTTAAGGAAGAACTTTGATTTCTCCAGCTTGGATCACATGCCCAACCCTGCTGCTGCTGCTGCTGCTAAGTCGCGGCAGTCGTGTCTGACTGTGTGCGACCCCATAGACGGCAGCCCACCAGACTCCCCCGCCCCTGGGATTCTCCACGCAAGAACACTGGAGTGGGTTGCCATTTCCTTCTCCAATGCATGAAAGTGAAAAGCGAAAGTGAAGTCGCTCAGTTGTGTCCGACTCTTTGCGACCCCATGGACTGCAGCCCACAGGCTCCTCCAGCCATGGGATTTTCCAGGCAAGAGTACTGGAGTGGGGTGCAAGATATGATTACAGTAGAATACAGTATGAAGGAGTAGTTAGTTCCTACAAAGAAGGAAAAGACTAAATCTGGGAAGATGGTGAGGCAGGGTGTATAGAGCAGGAAGTAAGACAAAGCCATGTCTAAAAAGGTTTCACAAGGTCGAATCTTAAAGAATGAATAAAATCTTGGTAGAAAAAAAAGACAGACAACCATCCAGAGGGAAGGAATGGGATATGCCAGGTCACTGGGGTATAAAACATTGTGGTGGAACACCCTTCTCCTGAAGTTCCCACTGGAGCATTTCCATGGAGGTATGCTATTTCAGAATGGACTAGACACTAAACATCTGTAGCACTACCGTGCCCTTAGTCCCAAGATGCTTCCAGTTCATGGCAAGTAAGAATAAACTGTGCTTTAAGAGACCAGGCTGGTCTGTTGGCTTATCTATCTTTTTATACCTATTTTTCTTTAATTTTATATTCATAGCTGCATTCACAGAAAAGATCAGGATTTTATCTGGGTAAAGGGGAGATAACAGCTCCATATTAGGAAAGATTGGGAAGCATAAATTAAGTCATATTAGCAATTATTAAACTCGTTAAGACTTTAATATGTAATATAAACAATCAATTCTGTATAATCAATATACTATATACATTGGTATCTTTGCATATGTGTACATGTAAGAACAAGCTGGAATCCAGATTGCCAGGAGAAATATCAATAACCTCACATAGGCTGATGACACCACCCTTATGGCAGAAAGGGAAGAAAAACTAAAGAGCCTCTTGATAAAAGTGAAACAGGAGAGTGAAAAAGTTGGCTTAAAGCTCAAAATTCAGAAAACTAAGATCATGGCATCTGGTCCCATCACTTCCCCATCACAAATAGATGGGGAAACAGTGGAAACAGTGGCAGATTTATTTGGGGGGGCTCTAAAATCACTGTAGATGGTGATTGCAGCCATGAAATTAGAAGACACTTGCTCCTTAGAAGAAAGCTATGACCAACCTAGACAGCATGTTAAAAAGCAGAGACATTACTTTATCTACAAAGGTCTGTCTAGTCAAAGCTGTGGTTTTTCCAGTAGCCATGTATGAATGTGAGAATTGGACTGTAAAGAAAGCTGAGCACCAAAGAATTGATGCTTTTGAACTGTGGTGTTGGAGAAGACTCTTGAGAGTTCCTTGGACTACAAGGAGATCCAACCAGTCCATCCTAAAGGAAATAAGTCCTGAATACTCATTGGAAGGACTGATTCTGAAGCTGAAACTCCAATTCTTTGGCCACCTGATGAGAAGAACTGATTCATTGGAAAAGACCCTGATGCTGGGAAATATTGAAGGCCAGAGGAGGAGGGGACGACAGAGGATGAGATGGTTGGATGGCATCACCAACTCAATGGACATGAGTTTGAGTAAACTCCGGGAGTTGGCAATGGACAGGGAAGCCTGGAGTGCTGCAGTCCATGGGGTCACACAGAGTCGGACATGACTGAGCGACTGAACTGAACATGTAAGATTACCATATGTGAAGTTTATAAAATGAGTCTATTCATTCTGTGAAAAATGCCTTTTTAATACACATAAATTACGTGTGAAGTGACGTGAAAGTCACTCAGTAGGGCCCAACTTTTTGCAACCCCATGGACTAAACAGTCCATGGAATTTTCCAGGCCAGAATACTGGAGTGGGTAGCCTTTCCCTTCTCCAGGGGATATTCCCAGCCCAGGGGTCGAACCCAGGTCTTCTGCATTGCAAATTATGTGTATGTGTATGATACATATTCACATATATTATCACATATTTTGTATATCATATATCACATATACTTACATATACTGAGAAGGTATTTTTCACACAATGGACAGACACAAAAGTGAGCATTTTATATTATGCTGAATTCTGTGCTCCAACCATTCCAATTATAATAACAGTCACAGTGTATACATTAAACATATGCATTAAACATACATATTTTTAAAATTAAACATTTAGTTTCACTCTGAGTAGAAATGAATAAAAATATAAAACACAAAATCAGAAACTCTACTCATTATTTTTTTGCATGTAATTTTCTTTGAATAATATAAGCCTCATTGGGATCAAATCTTAAGCTCAATAAATAGAAGACACAGATCATGCCTGGCTCACTCTGTTCAGTATCTGCTAAATCACCAAAGAGACTCAGATCGGCACTGCAATCTTCTTATTTTTATTTTCCTAGAGATGCAGGAAGCCTGAAGGTTAAAGCACAAAATTGCTTCCACCAATCTCATGAATTTTGAAACGCTTCCTGCACGGCGCTGATTTCACATTGCAGAACTGGCCTTAACCCTGACTCTCCTGCTACCATGGCAACCTGTTGGTTCAGAATGAACTGAATTGTGGGATTATCACTAAGGGGGAGGGTGAGGGGAGTTCTGCTTTATTTATTAAGCCAGTTCACTGTGTAATACTTATGAATGGGAAGACCAAGAAAAAGTAATTCTGTTGCTTCTTTTAAAGTCTATGTTATATTTTTAACACACCATAGCTATTAAATATTTATGTTAAGTCTATAGAGGTTAGTTTATCATTGTATCATCAGTGGGATGTAGAGAGCAAATGAAATCAAAATTAAAGTCTTCATTATCTCATTGAAGATTCATTTTAAAAAAGATGGGATTTGGGCAGTGTGAAGAAAGGACAATAAATGAAATTAGAACTTGATCCCGTCAGTTTTCCCTGCCCATATCGGGTAACTTTAGTATGATTTGCAATGTTAAGCTTAAAATAAACCTGAAGTGTTGTTTCATACCACCCACAGACTTCTGAACATTCCAATTCCCATGAAATGGCCTCAGTTAAATTGGAACCCATGACAGATGGAATCAGAACTTGTTGCCTCATCACAAATCACTTTCTCAAAATAGCAGCAGCATGAGAAATAAACCTGTTTGTAAATGGAGTAAAAGCCTTTCACAATATGGTCTGTTTCTGTGGAAATATACATATCCTTTCTATCCTTCTCTACATAATGTCTAATACTAGGATTTACACATTGCAGATGGCTAATAATAGTTGTTGATAATTAATTGGGAAATTCTACCTTACATATTTCACAACTACTTTGTTCTCCCCATGGTAAAACCACTTCACCCACATTATTGATAAATCCTCACAATAACCTTATAAGGTAAGTATAATCCCTACCTTAGATCCAGCTAGATTAAGTGCCTGCTCAAATAAATCATGAAGCTAGAATTTTAGTCAGTTTTGTTTTTTGTTTTGTTTCATTTATTATCTCCAAAGCCTTTTCTCCAAGTAAAGGTTCCAATCCATCAGGTCAGAGGTACTGTCTGAAATTGAAGTCTGAAAGTCAAAGTCTTCGAGCTATGATACAGGAATTGATATGCCAGTCAACATGAGAAAGGCTAAGCTATTATGTGGTGGTCCAAATGCACCGTGTAATACATGTGTGAAAACTTAATTGTTTAAAACAGCAAACTCGTAAGTGTTTCTAGATTCTCAAGATTAGAAAATTGCCAGTTAAAAAGGGATACCAGTGTGGGGAGCTACAGTTGGGTTCAAACTCAAATTAAGGTAAATAGTAAACTAGATACTCTTTGAAGCATAAACTATGGTACTATTCTGGGATTTCAGATGTTCTGAAAGCACCAAGGCTAAAGAACCCCTGAGATGACCATGTGGGATGCACAGTAAGCACTTTTTTTTTCTATTAAACTGAGATGAGGTTATAAAAGTACATATTTCATAAAGCACAAGATAGCAAAGAGGAAGTATGCTTGATTACACCTTGTCATTTACTCAATGCATGTTTACTGAGCAGCTCACAGGAAAGAGCCATGGGTTGGGCATACGTAGAGTGTATTCAGAGCAAATCTCTGACTTCAAAGAGTTTATAATTTAATAAGTGAAACAGGTCAAGATGAATAGCCATAGCTATGTAGCAAGACCAAGAAAAAAAAATGTTGCAACAAAAGTAAAAGAAAATCACTGTGAAAGCAAAGAAAATGGAGCAATTGATGCACTCTTGATGGAGGTGGCAGCATGCGCACTAAATGCTGAAAAATAACAAAATGTTAAAAGAGTCCAGCAGGCTGAAGAAGCAAAAGCATTGAGAAATAAAGACATGCTGGAGCAACAGGAAGTTACAGTGTGGTTCTTATATCACTATGTCTTAGCACAGATTTTAGAGCCCAACTTCACCAAGACCTTCCACCCCATCATCTACTGCTCCCCGTGACATCTAAAGTCACAACAGTGATAATCATTTAATAAAAGGCCATCAAGGGGGGAAAAGTCTGATAAAATAACAAGCCTCACAGTAATACATTTTGACTTGAAAAAGTCCTGAGACTACAGAGCAGAGTGGAGGTAGGCATATGTAAATGATATGGAAATTAACTATAAATACACATGTGGCTTTGACTCTCCAGAAAAAAAAAAACTTGCTGATGATTGCTATAAAAACTCTTTAGAAGGTAGACACTGTCTGAATACTTGCAGACAAAATTGTCATCTTTGTTCCAAATCAAAAGGCTTAAACTCTCCAAGAAAAGCTCTTCTGGCTTTTCAGTCCCTGGTTCTTTTCACCCTTTAGAAGTTCCCTGATCAAAGCCCATGGGACTTCCTAACCTTCCAGCTGTCAGGAAGAATAGCAGCAGCATAAATGTCATTACCTGTAGAGGCTACATATTTGGGTTGGTATAACATATATATATATGAAGGACAGAAATAGTATGGACCTAACAGAAGCAGAAGATATTAAGAAGAGGTGGCAAGAATACACAGAAGAACTGTACAAAAAAGAGCTTCATGACCAAGATAATCATGATGGTGTGATCACTCACCTAGAGCCAGACATCTTGGAATGTGAAGTCAAGTGGGCATTAGAAAGCATCACTATGAACAAAGCTAGTGGAGGTGATGGAATTCCAGTTGAGCTATTTCAAATCCTGAAAGATGATCCTGTGAAAGTGCTGCACTCAATATGCTAGCTAATTTGGAAAACTCAGCAACGGCCACAGGACTGGAAAAGGTCAGCTTTCATTCCAATCCCAAAGAAAGGCAATGCCAAAGAATGCTCAAACTACCACACAATTGCACTCATCTCACACTCTAGTATAAAGTAATGCTCAAACTTCTCCAAGCCAGGCTTCAGCAATACGTGAACCATGAACTTCCAGATGTTCAAGCTGGTTTTAGAAAAGGCAGAGGAACCAGAGATCAAATTGCCAACATCTGCTGGATCATGGAAAAAGCCAGAGAGTTCCAGAAAAACATCTATTTCTGCTTTATTGACTATGCCAAAGCCTTTGACTGTGTGAATCACAAAAAAACTGTGGAAAATTCTGAAAGAGATGGGAATACCAGACCACCTAACCTGCCTCTTGAGAAACCTGTATGCAGGTCAGAAAGCAACAGTTAGAACTGGACATGGAAAAACACACTGGTTCCAAATTGGAAAAGGAGTGCGTCAAGACTGTATATTGTCACCCTGCTTAATTAATTTATATACAGAGTACATCATGAGAAACGCTGGGCTGGAAGAAGCACAAGCTGGAATCAAGATTGCTGGGAGAAATACCAATAACCTCAGATATGCAGATGACACCACCCTTATGCAGAGGAACTAAAATGCCTCTTGATGAAAGTGAAAGAGGAGAGTGAAAAAGTTGGTTTAAAGCTCAACATTCAGAAAACGAAGATCATGGCATCTGGTCCCATCACTTCATGGCATATAGATGGGGAAACACTAGAAACAGTGTCAGACTTTATTTTGGAGGGCTCCAAAATCACTGCAGATGGTGATTGCAGCCATGAAATTAAAAGATGCTTACTCCATGGAAGGAAAGTTATGACCAACCTAGATAGTATATTCAAAAGCAGAGACATTACTTTGCCAGCAAAGGTCCATCTAGTCAGTGGTCATGTATGGATGTGAGAGTTGAACTGTGAAGAAAGCTGAGCACCAAAGAATGATGCTTTTGAACTGTGGTGTTGGAGAAGACTCTTGAGAGTCCCTTGGACTGCAAGGAGATCCAACCAGTCCATTCTGAAAGAGATCAGCCCTGGGATTTCTTTGGAAGGAATGATGCTAAAGCTGAAACTCCAGTACTTTGGCCACCTCATGTGAAGAGTTAACTCATTGGAAAAGACTCTGATGCTGGGAGGGATTAGGGGCAGGAGGAGAAGGGGACGACCGAGGATGAGATGGCTCGATGGCAACACGGACTTGATGGATGTGAGTTTGAGTGAACTCCGGGAGATGGTGATGGACAGGGAGGCCTGGTGTGCTGCGATTCATGGGGTCGCAAAGAGTCTGACACGACTGAGCGACTGAACTGAACTGAACTTATATCTGCATGTGATCGATTTCCATCACATTTACAATAGCAGGAAGTTTTTTCTTCTATGGAGTAAAATCACTGTAATGCTCACCTATATTGACAAAAATAGCAAAATAATTAAAATTTTGTAATGCTAGAGAAGTATGATATTTTAGAGGATTGTCTATTCATAGCATAAGCCCTTCTGATAATGCATATGTTCTATTGAAGAAAAATTTCTGGGTCCATTTGTCACATGTAGACAGCTCCTTCTTATCCCCTTTCTACTAATGCTAAGTTACAGAAGTAATTAAATTCCAATGCTGCTACTACATTTCCTTTAGGCAAAATTGAAAGACTTGATAAAGAAATATATTGAAGTCTGAATCAAGAATTTCTATTTCATTAATTTCATTCTTCAAAAAAATTATTTCCTTAAATGTCATTAATTTCATTCTGTAAAAATTTCAAATGAGTCTATTGAAGCAATATTGATAAAATAAAAGTGTTACTTCTTTATTCTTTCAACAAGGATTTTCTTGTCTCACTGCACTAAATTTAAAGTTCAGCTCTTCCTATTTTCTCTCTTTTTTTCCCCATCTTATTTCTTTATTCTAAGTTCATTCATTTAGTCAATATCTATTTTCTGTGTACTTCTATATTCCAGTAACTGTTCTTGGGAGCTAGAGGTACCACAGTGAATAAAACAAACAATAATTACCCTCAGGAAGATTACATGTAGTGGTGAAGAAGTAGGAAATAAAGAAAATGAAAGTGCAAATTAAGAATATTAGATAAGAGACTTCCATGGTGGTCCAGTGGATAAGACACTGTATTCACAAAGCAGGGGACATGGGTTCAAACACTGGTTGGGGATAAAAGATCCCATATGATGCATGGCAGGGCCAAAAAAGAAGAAGAAGAAGGAAAAAAAATGGTAGCTAAAAGAAGTAACAATAAAAATCAAACCAGGAATGGAAATAGGAAAATTGGGTAGGAGTTGAAGTTGTAGAAAGAGTGACATTGAGAAGTCAGTATTTCACAGAAAACTTGATGTAAATAAGACAGAAAACCATTTTGATATTTGAGAAAATAGCACTTCTGAAGGAGGAGACAATAAATGCAAAAGTCTTGAGGTGGGAGCATGCCTGGCATTTTCTAGGAACAGTGAGAAAGCCACTGCAGTTGGAGCAGAGTTCTGGGGAGAGCAGTAGGAAATGAGTTTCGAGTCAGATCACAAAGGCCAAGTAGATCATAGCAATAGCTGCAGTTTCTATTCTTGCCAACAAAGTTCTGGCTAGTCAAAACTGTGGTTTTTCCAGTAGTCATGTATGGATATGAGAGCTGGACTATAAAGAAAGCTAAGCACTAAAGGCTTCCCTTGTGGCTTAGCTGGTAAAAGAATCTGCCTGCAAAGCAGGAGACCTGGGTTTGATCCCTGGGTTGGGAAGATTCTCTGGAGAAGGGAAAGGCTACCCACTCCAGTATTCTGGCCTGGAGAATTTCATGGAATGTATAGTCCATGGGGTTGTAAAGAGTCAGACATGACAGTGATTGCACTTCACTTCACAAGCACGAAAGAAGTGATGCTTTTGAACTGTGGTGCTGGAGAAGACTCTTGAGAGTCCCTTGGACAGCAAGGAGATCCAACAAGTCCATTCTAAAAGAAATCAGTCCTGAATATTCACTGGAAGGACTGATCCTGAAGCTGAAACTCCAATATTTGGCCACCTGATGTGAACTGACTCATTGGAAAAGACCCTGATGCTGGGAAAGATTGAAGGCAGGAGGAGAAGGGGACAACAGAGGATGAGATGGTTGGATGGCATCAGTGACTCAATGGACATGAGTTTGAATAAACTCCAGGAATTGGTGATGGACAGGGAAGCCTGGCCTGCTGCAGTCTATGGGGTCACAAAGAGTCAGACATGACTGAGTGACTGAACTGAACTGATCATCTGATCCGGATTATAAGTGGGTCAGATTGGTTGCTGTATTTAGAATACAGTGGAAACAGGAGAAACCAATAGAAGTATGTTCCTAGGTGAGAGAGTAGCACGTTGGTAACAGTGGAGGAAGTAAGAAGATGCAATGGGGAGATATTTTGAGGTTGAGACAACAGGATTTTATGCCAGCTCATGAATGGATTATGAGATAAAAAGAGGAATCAGGGACAAAATCATGGGTTTTGGCCTAGGGATGGGGCCAAAACTTTGAACCAAATCTTTGAACTAAGATGGGAAAGTGAGGGAGGCTGAAATTGTGTTGAGAAGTAGGAAACCAGAAATTTCTCTAAGGCCATGTTACATTTGAGACACATGTTGGACATCCAAGAGGAGAGGTTATTTAGACATCATTTGAGTTCAGGGAAATATTATAGGCTGGACATACATATTTGGAACTTATTGACAAATAGTTGGTGATAGATTCAGTAAGAATCACTTAAGGAGTGAGTGTAGACATAAAACAGAAGGGTTCTGAGGCTTAAGCTCTGGTTTCCAATGTTCTGAAGCCAAGGTGATACAATTAGACAGCAAAGGAGACTGAGAAAGAATAGCCAGTGAGGTCATGTGAGAAACAGGTATGTGTGATGGTCTAGAAACCAAAGGAAGTATTTAAAGGTAAATATATATATATATATGTGTGTGTGTGTGTGTGTGTGTGTGTGTGTGTGTGTGTTTGCATTATCAAATATTGCTAAATTGAATAAGATAAGGACTTAGAATTGATCACCAGATTTGACAATACAGAGGTCATTGATGATCTCAACCAGAGCTATTTCTGGAAAGGGTTTGAGAATGTGAGGGACAATTTGGGTAAGTGCTCACAATTCTCAAAGAGTTTCTTGTAAAGAGAAGAAGAGATACAGGCAGCCAGTGGGAGGCAAACTGGAATCAGGAGAGGTTTTGTTTGCCTGTTTTATAGGTCTTGCAGTTGGAAGAAATAGCATCCCATCTGTGTGCTGATAGGGATGATCCAGTAGAAAGGAGAAAGTCGATGCACAAAAGGGGGGAATTACTGACCCAAGTTTCTTGAGTAAGCAGGAGGGCAGGGTTGATCACTTAAGTGGAGTGATTAATAAAGATACAGGAACACAGAACAGTTATTCATTTTTTTGACACTTCATTGTAATATTTATTTATTTGAACATGTGTAACCAATTTTATTTATTTATATATTTATTTTACTTTACAATATTGTATTGGTTTTGCCATACATTGACATGAATCTGCCACGGGTGTACATGTGTTCCCCATCCTGAACCCCCTCCCACCTCCCTCCCCATCCCATCCCTCTGGGTCATCCCAGTGCACCAGCCCCGAGCACCCTGTGTCATGCATGGAACCTGGACTGGCAATTCATTTCACATATGATAATATACATGTTTCAATGCCATTCTCCTAAACCATCCCACCCTCGCCCTCTCCCACAGGGTTCAAAAGCCTGTTCTATACATCTGTGTCTCTTTTGCTGTCTCGCATACTGAGTTATCGTTATCTTTCTAAATTCCATATATATGTATTAGTATACTGTATTAGTGTTTTTCTTTCTGGCTTATTTCACTCGGTATAATAGGCTCCAGTTTCATCCACCTCATTAGAACTGATTCAAATGTATTCTTTTTAATGGCTGAGTAATATTCTATTGTGTATATGCTTTCTCATCCATTAGTCTGCTGATGGACATCTAGGTTGCTTCCATGTCCTGGCTATTATATACAGTGCTGCGATGAACATTGGGGTACACATGTCTCTTTCAATTCTGGTTTCCTCAGTGTGTATGCCCAGCAGTGGGCTTGCTGGGTCATAAGGCAGTTCTATTTCCAGTTTTTTAAGGAATCTCCACACTGTTCTCCATAGTGGTTGTACTAGTCTGCATTCCCACCAACAGTAAGAGAGCTCCCTTTTCTCCACACCCTCTCCAACATTTATTGCTTGTAGACTTTTAGATAGTAGCCATTCTATGGTACCTCATTGTGGTTTTGATTTGCATTTCTCTAGTAATGAGTGATATTGAGAATCTTTTCATATGTTTGTTAGCCATCTGTATGTCTTCTTTGGAGAAATGTCTGGTTAGTTCTTTGGCCCATTTTTTGATTGGGTCATTTATTTTTCTGGAATTGAGCTGCAGGTGTTGCTTGTATATTTTTGAGATTAATTCTTTGTCAGTTGCTTCGTTTGCTATTATTTTCTCCCATTCTGAAGGCTGTCTTGTCACTTTGCTTATAGTTTCTTTTGTTGTGCAAAAGCTTTTAATTTTAATTAGGTCCCATTTGTTTATTTTTGCTTTTATTCCCAGTATTCTGGGTTGCGGGTCATAGAGGATCCTGCTGTGATTTATGTCACAGAGTGTTTTGCCTATGTTCTCCTCTAGGAGGTTTATAGTTTCTGGTCTTACATTTAGATCTTTAATCCATTTTGATTTTATTTTTGTGTATGGTGTTAGAAAGTGTTCTAGTTTCATTCTTTTACAAGTGGTGGACCAGTTTTCCCAGCACCACTTGTTAAAGAGATTATCTTTTCTCCATTGTATAATTTTGCCTCCTTTGTCAAAGATAAGGTGTCCATAGGTGCATGGATTTATTTCTGGGCTTTCTATTTTGTTCCATTGATCTATATTTCTGTCTTTGTGCCAGTACCATACTGTCTTGATGACTGTGGCTTTGTAATACAGCCTGAAGTCAGGCAGAATGATTCCTCCAGTTCCCTTCTTCTTTCTCAAGATTGCTTTGGCTATTCAAGTTTTTTTGTATTTCCATGCAAATTGTGAAATTATTTATTCTAGTTCTCTGAAAAATACTGCTGGTAGCTTGATAGGGATTGCATTGAATCTATTCAATAGGGATTGCTTTGGGTAGTACTCATATTCACTATATTCATTCTTCCAATCCATGAACACAGTGTATGTCTCCATCTACTTGTGTCCTCTTTGATTTCTTTCACCAGTGTCTTATATTTTTCTATATATAGATCTTTTGTTTCTTTAGATAGATATATTACTAAGTATTTTATTCTTTCTGTTGTGACGGGGAATGGAATTGTTCCTTAATTTCTTTTTCTGTTTTCTCATTGTTAGCATATAGGAATGCAAGGGATTTCTGTGTGTTGATTTTATATCCTGCAACTTTACTATATGCATTGATTCAGTTCAGTTCAGTTCAGTTGCTCAGTCGTGTCCGACTCTTTGTGACCCCATGAATCGCAGCATGCCAGGCCTCCCTGTCCATTGCCAACTCCCGGAGTTTACTTAAACTCATGTCCATCGAGTCAGTGATTCCATCCAACCGTCTCATCCTCTGTCGTCCCCTTTTCCTCCTGCCCCCAATTCTTCCCAGCATCAGAGTCTTTGCCAATGAGTCAACTCTTTGCATGAGGTGGCCAAAGTATTGGAGTCTCAGCTTTACCATCATTCCTTCCAAAGAACACCCAGGACTGATCTCCTTTTGAATGGACTAGTTGGATCTCCTTGCAGTCCAAGGGACTCACTCTCCAGACTCTTCTCCAACACTACAGTTCAAAAGCATCAATTCTTCAGCACTCAGCTTTCTTCACAGTCCAACTTTCATATCCATACATGACCACTGGAAAAACCATAGCCTTGACTAGACAGACCTTTGTTGGCAAAGAATGTCTCTGCTTTGGAATATGCTATCTAGGTTGGTCATAACTTTCCTTCCAAGGAGTAAGCATCTTTTAATTTCATGCCTGCAATTGCCATCTGCAGTGATTTTGGGCCCCCCAAAATAAAGTCTGACACTGTTTCCACTGTTTCCCCATCTAATTTCCATGAATATATGGGACCAGATGCCATGATTTTAGTTTCCTGAAAGTTGAACTTTAAGCCAACTTTTTCACTCTCTTCCTTCACATTTACCAAGAAGGTTTTTAGTTCCTCTTCACTTTCTGCCATAAGGGTGGTGTCATCTGCATATATGAGGTTATTGATATTTCTCCTGGCAATCTTGATTCCAGCTTGTACTTCTTCCAGCCCAGCGTTTTTCATCATGTACTCTGCATAGAAGTTAAATAAGCAGGGTGACAATATACAGCCTTGAAATACTCCTTTTCCTATTTGGAACCAGTCTGTTGTTTCATGTCCAGTTCTAATTGTTGCTTCATGACCTGCATATAGGTTTCTCAAGAGGCAGCTTAGTTGGTCTGGTATTCCCATCTCTTTCAGAATTTTCCACAGTTTATTGTGATCCACACAGTCAAAGGCTTTGGCATAGTCAATAAAGCAGAAATAGATGTTTTTCTGGAACTTTCTTGCTTTTTCCATGATCCAATGGATGTTGGCTGGAACCAGTCTCTGAGACCAGAGATTTAATCTCTGATTCCTCTGTCTTCTCTAAAACCAGCTTGAACATCAGGCAGTTCACGGTTCACGTATTGCTGAAGCCTGGCTTGGAGAATTTTGAGCATTACTTTACCAGCATGTGGGATGAGTACAATTGTGCAGTAGTTTGAGCATTCCTTGGCATTGCCTTTCTTTGGGATTGGAATGAAAACTGACCTTTTCTAGTCCTGTGGCTACTGCTGAGTTTTCCAAATTAGCTGGCATATTGAGGGCAGCACTTTCACAGCATCATCTTTCAGGATTTGAAATAGCTCAACTGGAATTCCATCACCTCCACTAGTTTGTTCATAGTGATGCTTTCTAAGGCCCACTTAACTTCACATTCCAGGATGTCTGGCTCTAGGTGAGTGATCACACCATCTTGATTATCTTGGTCTTGAAGATCTTTTCTGTACAGTTCTTCTGTGTATTCTTGCCACCTCTTCTTAATACATTCTGTTTCTATCCAGTCCATACCATTTCTGTCCTTTTCTGAGCTCATATTTGCATGAAATGTTCCCTTAGTATCTCTAATTTTCTTGAAGAAATCTCTAGTCTTTCCCATTCTGTTGTTACCTCTATTTCTTTGCATTGATCACTGAGAAAGGCTTTCTTATCTCTCCTTGCTATTCTTTGGAACTCTGCATTCAGTTGCTTATATCTTTCCTTTTCTCCTTTGCTTTTTGCCTCTCTTCTTTTCACAGCTTTTTGTAAGGCCTCCCCAGACAGCCATTTTGCTTTTTTGCATTTCTTTTCCATGATGGTCTTGATCCCTGTCTCCTGTGCAATGTCATGAACCTCTGTCCATAGTTCATCAGGTACTCTATCTATCATATCTAGTCCCTTAAATCTATTTCTCACTTCCACCGTATAATCATAAGGGATTTGATTTAGGTCATACCTGAATGATCTAGTGGTTTTCCCTACTTTCTTCAATTTGAGCCTGAATTTCGCAATAAGGAGTTCATGATCTGAGCCACAGTTGGCTCCCAGTCTTGTTTTTGCTGACTGTATAGAGCTTCTCCATCTTTGGCTGCAAAGAATATAATCAATCTGGTTTTGGTTGACAATCTGGTGATGTTCATGTGTATAGTCTTCTCTTGTGTTGTTGGAAGAGGGTGTTTGCTATGACCAGTGCGTTATCTTGGCAAAACTCTGTTAGCCTTTGCTCTGCTTCATTCTGTATTCCAAGGCCAAATTTACCTGTAGTACCAGGTGTTTCTTGACTTCCTACTTTTGCATTCCAGTCTCCTATAATGAAAAGGACATCTTTTTTGGGGTGTTAGTTCTAAAAAGTCTTGTAGGTCTTCATAGAACTGTTCAACTTCAGCTTCTTCAGCGTTATTGGTTGGGGCATAGGCTTGGATTACTGTGGTATTGAATGGTTAGCTCTAGTAATTTATAGAGACCAAAAGAAGGCAGGAGTAGCAATATTCATATCAGATAAAATAGACTTTAAAACAAAGGCTGTGAAAAGAGACAAAGAAGGACAATACACAATGATCAAAGAATCAATTCAAGAAGAAGATGTAACAATTATAAATATATATGCACCCAACATAGGACTACTGCAATATGTAAGACAAATGCTAACAAGTGAAAGGCAAAATTAACAATAACACAATAATAGTGGGAGACTTTAATACCCCTCACACCTATGGATAGATCTACTAAACAGAAAATTAGCGAGAAAACAGAAACTTTAAATGATACAATAGACCAGCTAGACCTAATTGATATCTATAGGACATTTCACCCCAAAACAATGAATTTCACCTTTTTCTCACGTGCACATGGAAACTTCTCTAGGACAGATCACATCCTGAGCCATAAATCTACCCTTGGTAAATTCAAAAAAATTAAAATCATTCCAAGCATCTTTTCTGACCACAATGCATTAAGATTAGATCTCAATTACAGGAGAAAAACTATTAAAAATTCCAACATATGGAGGCTGAACAACACGCTGCTGAATAACCAACAAATCACAGAAGAAATCAAAAAAGAAATCAAAATATGTATAGAAATGAATGAAAATGAAAACACAACAACCCCAAACCTGTGGGACACTGTAAAAGCAGTGCTAAGGGGAAAGTTCATAGTAATACAGGCATACCTCAAGAAACAAGAAAGAAGTCAAATAAATAACCTAACCCTACACCTAAAGCAACTAGAAAAGGAAGAAATGAAGAACCCCAGGGTTAGTAGAAGGAAAGAAATCTCAAAAATTAGGGCAGAAATAAATGCAAAAGAAACAAAAGTGACCATAGCAAAAATCAACAAAGCCAAAAGCTGGTTCTTTGAAAGGATAAATAAAATTGACAAACCATTAGCCAGACTCATCAAGAAACAAAGGGAGAAAAATCAAATCAACAAAATTAGAAATGAAAATGGAGAGATCACAACAGACAACACAGAAATACAAAGGATCGTAAGAGACTACTATCAGCAACTATGTGCTAATAAAATGGACAAAGTGGAAGAAATGGATAAATTCTTAGAAAAGTACAACTTTCCAAAACTGAGCCAGGAAGAAATAGAAAATCTTAACAGACCCATTACAAGCACAGAAATTGAAACTGTAATCAGAAATCTTCCAGCAAACAAAAGCCCGGGACCAGACGGCTTCACAGCTAAATTCTACCAAAAATTTAGAGAAAAGCTAATACCTATCCTACTCAAACTCTTCCAGAAAATTGCAGAGGAAGCTAAACTTCCAAACTCATTCACCATCACCCTAATACCAAAACCTGACAAAGATGCCACAAAAAAAAGAAAACTACAGGCCAATATCACTGATGAACATAAATGCAAAAATCCTTAACAAAATTCTAGCAAGCAGAATCCAACAACACATTAAAAAGATCATACACCATGACCAAGTGGGCTTTATCCCAGGGATGAAAGGATTCTTCAATATCCACAAATCAATCAATGTAATACACCACACTAACAAATTGAAAAATAAAACCCATATAATTATCTCAATAGAACAGTTATTCAAAACAACAGAAATTCAGACACTGTACCATGGATTCAGGAGGGTAGGTAAAAGTAGAGGTAGGTGTTCTTAGACATAGTGGGTTTGTAGCCATCTACATGGACATCAAGTCTATGTATTCATAGACTTCAGTTTTCTCAGTAAAACAGGAAGCAAGATCATCACCTAAGAGGATAGTTGGTGAATGCAGGATTGGATATTTGTAGATGGAGGAGAAAATATGATATTATCATCTAAGAAGAGAGAGATCTAATGGTTCAGGGGATATTAGGATTCCAGAACAGCATTAATGGGCCACTTGAGGTCTGTGAGTATGAATTTAAAGTGAAATTTATGAGTGTGGTTATGTGTCCTCTCCTGTTACATTCAGTTGTAGGAGAGAAGGTAAGAGTGTGTGGAAAACTGGACTTGACTAAAATTCTTGTTTGACAAAAGAGATTACAAAGAAGGGAGAGATAGAGAGGGGTCAAAAATGTTTTCAAAGGAATGATTATAATGATGAGCCATGAAATTTAAACTTGACAACAAGGGTGGTGAAGAGTAAAGGGGATAAGAGAGAGTGAAAAGATGGTAGGATCCACAGGTTCCATTTTTGGTGGGTGTGGGGGATTATTGGAATTAACGTACTAGAGGCAGTATAGCGGGAATATAGAAGGCGACTGCTAGTGTGAAATATTTGGAATTCAGATTTGGGATAGGTTGCATTTATTAGTAAGGTTGTAGTTATTAGTAAGGTTGCAGTTATTTTCAAGTGCATAACTATGCAAGTGAATAGCTGATGGAGAATGGAACCTGAAAAATATTGGAAAGGTCATCATTATGAATATTGAAATCAACAAGTATTAACACAGCAACAGTGTGAGAAAAAAGTGACAGTGATAAGGGTCTGTGTTTAGTGGGTAAGTGACCTGGGGCAATAGATGTCTGTAACGTGGAGGGGTAGAGGCTGAGTAAGTAATGACATGAGACATGAAGTTGGATGCTTTTATGGAAGAGAGAAGATGAACTGTGAGCAGCAAAGAGGAGCAAGAAAGAGAGTCTCAGGGGAACCAGGAACCTCAGAGGAGAGGCAGGATTCCTTAGGAAAAGGTTTAAAAGAACACTTACAAAAGAGTTTGAGGATGCAGGGGATTTTGTTGACAACCAGCCTGAGTATCAAAGAACAGATGAAAAAAGATACAAGATATAGGAAGGAGTAGGAATTGGGTCCAAAGAAGTGACATCCAAAGTTTAGCGGGTATTTTAAATTGAACAGCTCTATGAAGAGTTACAAGAACTTTTAAATTAACACCCCAAAAAAGATGTCCTTTTCATTACAGGGGAATGGAATGCAAAAGTAGGAAGTCAAGAAACACCTGGTACTACAGACAAATTTGGCCTTGGAGTACAGAATGAAGCAGGGCAAAGGCTAATAGAGTTTTGCCAAGATAACGCACTGGTCATAGCAAACACCCTCTTCCAACAACACAAGAGACCACTCTACACATGGACATCACCAGATGGTCAACACCAAAATCAGATTGATTATATTCTGTGCAACCAAAGATGGAGAAGCTCTATACAGTCAGTTAAAAACAAGACCAGGAGCTGACTGTGGCTCAGATCATGAACTTCTTATTGCCGAATTCAGACTTAAATTGAAGAAACTGGGGAAAACCACTAGACCATTCATGTACGACCTAAATCAGATCCCTTATGATTATACAATGGAAGTGAGAAATAGATTTAAGGGACTAGATTTGATAGAGTACCTGATGAAGTATGGATGGAGGTTCAGACCATCCCCAAGAAAAAGAAATGCAAAAAAAGCAAAATGGCTGTCTGAGGAGGCCTTACAAATAGCTGTGAAAAGAAGAGCAGCAAAAAGCAAAGGACAAAAGGAAAGATATACCCATTTGAATTCAGAGTTCCAAAGAATAGTAAGGAGAGATAAGAAAACCTTCCTCAGTGATCAATGCAAAGAAATAGAGAATAACAATAGAATGGAAAAGACTAGAGATCTCTTCAAAAAAATTAGAGGTACTAAGGGAAAATTTCATGCAAAGATGGGCTTAAAAAAAGACAGAAATGGTATGGACTGAACAGAAGCAGAGGATATTAAGAGGTGGCAAGAATACACAGAAGAACTGTACAAAAAAGATCTTCATGACCAAGATAGTCGCGACAGTGTGATCACTCATCTAGAGCCAGACATCTTGGAATGTGAAGTCAAGTGGGCCTTAGAAAGCATCACTATGAACAAAGCTAGTGGAGGTGGTGGAATTCCAGTTGAGCTATTTCAAATCCTGGAAGATGATGCTGTGAAAGTGCTGCCCTCAATATGCCAGCTAATTTGGAAAACTCAGCAGTAGCCACAGGACTAGAAAAGGTCAGTTTTCATTCCAATCCCAAAGAAAGGCAAAGCCAAAGAATGCTCAAACTACTGCACAATTGCACTCATCTCATATGCTAGTAAAGTAATGCTCAAAATTCTCCAAGCCAGACTTCAGCAATACGTGAACCATGAGCTTCCAGATGTTCAAGCTAGTTTTAAAAAGAGCAGAGGAACCAGAGATCAAATTGCACCATCCGCTGGATCATAAAAAAAAGCCAGAGAGTTCCAGAAAAACATCTATTTCTGCTTTATTGACTATGCCAAAGCCTTTCACTGTGTGGATCACAATAAACTGTGGAAGATTTTGAAACACATGGGAATACCAGACCAACTAAGCTGCCTCTTGAGAAACCTATACGCAGGTCAGGAAGCAACAGTTAGAACTGGACATGGAACAACAGACTGGTTCCAAATAGGAAAAGGAGTACGTCAATGCTGTATATTGTCACCCTGCTTATTTAACTTATATGCAGAGTACATCATGAGAAACGCTGGGCTTGATGAAGTACAAGCTGGAATCAATATTGCCAGGAGAAATATCAATAACCTCATATATGCAGATGACACCACCCTTATGGCAGAAAGTGAAGCAGAACTAAACAGCCTCTTGATGAAAGTTAAAGAGGAGAGTGAAAAGTTTGGCTTAAAGCTCAACATTCAGAAAACTAAGATCATGGCATCTGGTCCCATCACTCCATGGGAAATAGATGGGGAAACAGTGGAAACAGTGTCAGACTTTATTTTTTGGGACTCCAAAATCCCTGCAGACGGCAGTTGCAGCCATGAAATTAAAAGATGCTTACTCCTTGGAAGGAAAGTTATGACCAACCTAGACAGCATATTAAAAAGCAGAGACATTACTTTGTCAAACAAGGTCCGTCTAGTCAAGGCTATGGTGTTTCCAGTAGTCATGTTTGGATGTGAGGGCTGGACTATAAAGAAAGTTGAGTGCAGAAGAATTGATTCTTTTGAACTGTGGTGTTGGAGAAGACTCTCGAGAGTCCCTTGGACTGCAAGCAGATCCAACCAGTCCATTCTAAAGAAGATCAGTCCTGGGTGTTTATTGGAAGGATTGATGCTGTAGCTGAAACTCCAATACTTTGGCCACCTGATGCAAAGAGCTGACTCATTTGAAAAGACCCTGATGCTGGGAAATCTGAAGGCGGGAGGAGAAGGGGACGACAGAGGATGAGTGGTTAGATGGCATCATCGACTCAATGGACATGAATTGGGCAAACTCCAGGAGCTGGTGATGGACAGGGAGGCCTGGTATGCTTCGGTTTATGGGGTCGCAAAGAGTCAGACATGACTGCGCGACTGAACTGAACTGAACTGTACTGAAATAAGGGGTGACTTGGAAATCTTGTATGAAGGGCATCATCAGCTTTGTCTTGAGTGCGTGCATCCATGCTCAGTCACTTCAGTCGTGTGTGACTCTTTGCGACCCTATGAACTGTAGCCCGCCAGGCTCCTGTGTCCAAAGGATTCTCCAGGCAAGGATACTGAAGTGGGTTGTCACGCCCTCCTCCAGGGCAGCTTTGTCTTAACTGTCCTCAAAATGGGTAGGTTCGAGAGGCTGAGTGTTGAGGGGAGGGAAGGCTTGGTAGATGGTGGTCTTGACAAAAGTATACAGATTTCTGGGCCATCTGACTCCTGATGGAGGCATGGATTCCTACAAAGGGGTACAGTCATAGTGTGCTCTTCCAGCAGTGGCCTGCAGAGGGCACTGGTGAGGAGGGCTCAAGCTACTTCCTGACTTCTGCTGAAAGAGGCTTCAGGGCAGGAAAAAGGGCAATGTTGCCCTAATATCAATTAGTTTGTCATCCACCTCCTTGAATTATACTTAGAGCTTAATTTCTTATGCTAGTAAGCAGTGTACTGAAACACTTATGAAAAAATATCTTTGGATCAGAAATAAATACATCTGATGACTCAATAGCTGGGGAATATGGTGATGCTGCAAAAGGGCAAAGATGCTTGCTGACTGGTGTCTGAGAGAAGTCACGCAGAGTATATATATCCCAAATTAAAATATCTCCCCAACTGCCAATCATGGTGCCAGAAATGTCACCGTTAGAGAATCAGGGAATCTCAAGCGTAACTGAGACTGAGAAAAAGCAACATGGTCCCACAGAGTGAATGCAGGATTTGGCATCCCACTGATCTGTGTGTAAACCCCAGCTCAGGGCCTCATCAGCTGTGTAATGTCAGTTAACTTGCTCTAATTTTCTAACCTCCCCATAGAATATTCACACATGACAGGGAGGGCAAGTTTCTGTTAGGTGGAGACAGGTGTCAAGGTCGCGTTTCTGCTTCGGGCAACCATGGAAAGATTGTTGATTTAGGACATGAGGAGTGGCTGGCTGCATGAAACAGAAAACTGAAAAGAATGTTTAATGGGCAGAGGACATATGTGGACATCTGCAAAGCATGGTGTATAAATATGCTCTTAGACTTTAAGCCCCAGAAATATCCTGGATCTCTGCATAATCTCCAATTCATAGTATTTCCCTGTGAGGTATTTGAATAAAAGCAATTATTAGAAAGAGACACTGTAGAGACAATTCACCTCTAAGCTCTCTTCCACTTACAGATTCTAGAATTCATTGAGAGTGTATAATAATTGAACAGAAAAGAGTCTGGGCAAAGTTATAAAACATGAAAACGAAAGTTCAGTGTTTTTCCAAAGGTATGCAGGACGCTCTTAGTGTGTTTTGACAATTCAAGGATTTCCTCTCCACCCTCCCTTCCTCGTAGCTCAGATGGTAAAGAATCTGTCTGCAATGCAAGAGACCAGGATTTGATCACTGGTTAGGAAAGATCCCCTGGAGAAGGAAATGGCACCCCACTCCAGTATTCTTGCCTGGAGAATCCCATGGACAGAGGAGCCTGGCGGGCTACAGTCCATGGGGTCGCGAAAAGTAGGACATGACATAGTGACTAAACCAGCACTCCCTCCCTCACACACACACACACACACACACACACACACACACACACACAGATGCCCTCTCATGGAAATGACCCACACTGACATACGTAGGCCTCTTACCACCCCACCACCAATGCCCCAGTCGTCAGCTGAAAGGCCACTGCCAGAGAGGCAGTGCGGTGGAGTTAGGTTAGGAACACAGGCTTTGGCAACTCGTGACACTGGGTGATTTGGGGGCAACTATTTAACCTTTCTGAGTTTTGCTTTTTCTGGTGTAAAAGGAGATAATAAGAGGCCCTTGACAGTGATACAGCACAGACTGAATGGGGTAAAGTGTTTAGTGTTGTGCCCAGTGCACAATAAATATTCAATAAATAGTACCTACGATTTGTTTTCTTGTTTTTTTATGAGCACTGTTGTTCTGTTGCTCTATATATTTTCTTGCTGCTGCTGTTGTTGATTCCCTGTTGATATGTCAGGATGCTGATAGCATCAACCCCTGAAGTAATGCACATTAGAACAATTCTGTACAGCCTCACCCACTCAGGATTTTCTCCAGACACAGAGAGAAGGCAGTTGATGTATTCTCCACTGTGCCTGTGCCATTCACTTATCTAATAGTCAGTCTGGGGGTCCTTTGACACCTCTCACACCATACAAAAGAGTAGCAGTTTTGTCTTCTGGGGAGCAGGGTAACCTGAAAATAGGTAGATTGCTTCCGAGTCTGGTTGTTTCCAATTGCCCTATGCCCATCTCTTCTTTTTCAGTGCCTAAACTTCTTTTTAGGTTTTTTCAAAACTTAAATGTTTTTATTTACAAAAGTCAAAGGTAAAAGGTATAAATAGAAATTATTCCATAATCACGAAAAAACTAAAGGCAAGCTCTAGGTAGTGAGCTGCTAGAGGATATTGCATTCTACAAATGTATAATGTAATCGTGTATTTCCATTCATTATTTCTTACCTGGATTGATTGTGGAAGGAAATAATTTTCTCCTTTAGCTGCATACTGCTTGATCCACAGCCATTTCCTCTGGATTTCCAGAATGAATAACCCACAGTTGTCCAGAAATAACGTTTATTAAGCAACAATAAAACACACAATAGAAAAGGCCTTATAAGTAAAACTATATATTTATAATGCTTTATTTTTTTTTGCTCCAGTACTCCACAAAACACTACAGACAGTAACAAAATAATTCAGTAAATATTAAAAACTTTCAAGAGACTTATAGGACACTCTTTATCATATGTGAGCATCAACAATGCCACGGCTATTAGATACACTATTAAACACTATCATAGATATCTTTCTTGAATTAGGGTTATGATTAATATTTTTATTCAGAAGTCATAACATTTACACATACCCATACACAAGAGAACAGTTCAGAGTAACTGAAGCAGATACTCCAGTGAAATGGAATCATCTGCTTGTACAGCATTTAAAGGTATTACAGTGTTAACAAGAAAGAAGTCAGCACACTAAAGAGAAATATTGGGGTTCGCTTGGGATGGGAGGGGTGAAAACAGGGCAATCAATGAAAGCTGCTTACATATTTTCCATTGCTCTCTTAGCAATGTGCTCCCTTCCCTTTTCTGCCTTTTCTTGGTTGAGGTATTCCAGCACTTTCACTAACAGATCTTCATCTAAGTACGGTCTGTTGGAAGTATCATCACTCTTTGGGGTCCCTACAGGGAGCCTTTTGCTTACCAAGGCCAGTTTGTCAGTCTCCTGAGAGCTGTGTTGACTCAAATGCTCTTTGAGGGCCTGCTCGATTTGGTTCTCACCCTGTCGATCATCTTCAGTTGAGCCTTGACTGGGAACTCGCTTCACTGGGTTGGCATTCATGATCTCAGGGTATTTAACCAGCATCCTGGCCAAGTACTGCCCTAGTTCTTGATCCTTGTCATTCAGGTTCTCATATGCCATCTGTCTGTTTTCAACATCTGGCATCCAGACAGCTTTGGGGAGCTGGTTAGCTTTAGATCTTCCAGGACCATAGGGCAGTCTTGACAGAACTTTCTCTCGGTTATACTGATTGGGAAAATATGGAGGCTTTGGATTTGCAGCACTCTCCATCCCTAAAAGATTTAGAATGTCCTCCACACTGAGCCCTTCTGGTAGGGCCTCTGCCACAGCATGACCAGGTGCTTTGGGGTAGCCATTCTTGGAGAGCATCTTATTTTGGAACAGATCTGGATGGTCTAAGTCAACCTCTGAGATGTCTTCAGGTTCAACAGGAATCTCAAGCTCCTGCTCTGGTTCCACTGGCTTCTCTCCAGTTTTGAGCATGTCAATCAAGTCTTCAGGGGGTATCTGTAAATTCCTTGAGATTTCAATCAGCTGATAAATAGATTGAGGATCAAGTGGTTTCTCAAAGAGCCTGGTTGCTCTTTCCCCAGTTTGCCCATTCTGGGACCTCCCACTTCCTGCAGCAGTCACTAACCTTTTCAGATAGGCAATTACTTTGGAGACATCATCTGAGAGTTGGTCTTTACTCTCTTTCTGGAGATCTTCATCTTGGAGGCCCAGCTGCCCGGAACGCTTCATTTCGTCATTGATTTGCTCAGTTTTGTCTGCATTCTCTTTGCTGTCTCTTACCTCTTCCTGAGTTTGACTCTCTATTTTTTCCTCTACTGGGTTCCAATCTTCTCCCCCAACCACGTCTTCATAGGCAATGTTATTAGCCTTGTAGATATCATCTTCATCGTCTGTGTAAAGTTTTTGCTCCTCGTCAGCCCTCTCATGCTTCTGGTTGTTTGGTCCTGTCAGTTTCCCCAGCTCTTGGAAGACAGACTCCAATGTAGCAAGATTTTGAGGAGTGTATTGCTCCTCCACCATTTCATTTGTGCGTTTGAAGGGGTTGTCCCTGGAATTCTCTTCATACATAGGAGGGAATCTCATGTGCTTGAGCTTTCTCTCTGCCCACTGTTGAGTCTCATAATCATCAGGCATGTCCATTGGAAAGCTCTTCTCTGAATTCAAAGTATAAGGCCTGTTTTCCTTTGGGGCAGACTGGGGCTCATTTTCAGCCTGTCTCAAAGCTTCAGCTATTATCTTCATCCATTCATCTTCACTCAGGGAATCCCTCGAACTTTCTGGCAAGTCACTGTTTTCTTTTTGCTGAAGGGGAACAGAAACACCTTGGTAGGGGGTGTAGTCTGGGCTGCTTTCTTCTTTGTGAGCTTGCTGTCGGAGCTTTTCTATGTACTCCAAAGCCCTGATCATTTCAGGACTGGGAAACCTTTGGACATTTTCCAATCTGAGATCTGGTTCCTTCTGAAGCAGCTGGTTTCTCTGAAATGAAGCAGCTTCAGCTTCAGAGAGGAGGAAAATTAAAGGGATGAGAGACAGGACTGCTCCAAGCCAGTGAGTCTTAGCTTCTGCCATGTTTGAAAGATTTCCTTAAAGCATAGAAAACATGAGTTAACACAATGAAACTATTTGACTCTATAGCAAAAAAAGTAATTAATCATTGAGGGGGAAAAAGAACATAGATTACTCCACATTAATTTAGGATGACTCTTTTTGAAAACTATAAATGTTTCATACACAATCTTCACAAGCTAACCACAGGGATCTTTAGCAAAATTGTTGCCCATTTTGCATCAAATTTATATGGCATTCTTTTGGTTAAAATAATAGCAAAAACACTGATGTGAGGTTTCTCAAGTATGATTTTTTAACTTATAAGACATGTTTTGTTTTAGGATGCATTATTTCTGTTAAATAAAGATTTTCCAAGATGAGTTTTAGTTTTTTGTACAGCATTTATACTGAAAGCACTGGCAGAAAAATTAGATGGCTCAATTTAAGACATGCATGTACACACACACACAGACTTATATCCTTATCAAAAACCATGTGGTTTAATTACTGACTTGTCCATCTAATTTGTTGTAGAAATATAACAAAAGTGACATTACTATATAAGATGAAGTGATATTCCATGTTAATGTTAATCATACTGAATTCTCTTGTGGATGAGTCTCATTCATATATATTTTCAGAAATAACTTGTCCTTTAGTCTGATACCAAATCATATTATTAATTTTGGAAGGTCTGTACCTTAATGACCTCCAGAATATGGGTCTTCTCAAGTCCAAGCTAGTTGGCAAACTTAACAAAGTTTTTTTTTTATTTTTAATATCCCCAAAGCACTATTTATTCAGTCCATGAATTCCAAAATATTGAATTTAGAAGTCTGGTATTTTATAATCACTCATCTTGATTGATGTAATAGCACACATGGTACTATCAGGATACACAAGCACAATAGTAAGAATTGCAAAAAAAAAAAAAAATCCACGATATCCAATGATATTTATTTCAGTGTAAATGTACCAATGTACCAAAATATAAACTGTTTTAAAACATCTGTGCCCCATATTTCTTCTAATAATTTTGCTGTGACTGTCTTGTAAAATGCAATCATGATTATATTTTCCTCAGCCCTCAAGAGATATAGTAAATAATAACAGATGCTACAAAGAGAACATAAGTTTTCTGAACCAGTCTATTTCTGAACTTGTAAGTGTTCAAATTCAGCTTGACTCTGTGTCTTTTTGGGTGTGGACCTATGAAATCTCAAATGACTCATTCTGTTAGAAAATTTTAAAATAATCAGTATGTAATTCCCAGTTCAGAAAAATGCATACAGTGTATTGAATTCTTCCATTTAAAATTTTTCATTCATTCTTTTTCTTCAAGGCCTTATAGTCTCTTGTATGAATTAGCAAGAGGATTAGTTTTTACATGTTTTACAGTTGGCATTGCTAACATTGAAATCTATTTTAATATGTGCAATTTTGTTACAAATAAAGTAAAGGAATATTATAAGTTTGCTCATGATATCTTAACTCAATTATGGTTTTGTGATATATAAGTTAAGTTATTGGATATCATTACTGTTAGCTTAGACATCAATTGTAGAAAATATCATTGTTCACTAGATCATATTGGTATTTAAGTAATATTTTCAGTTTTTAGAATCTAAAAATGTTGTACTTACAGAAATTTCTTTAGTACAGACTTATTTATTAAAATGATTATTTAAATTAATTATTTAAATATACATTTACTTACATTAATTTGGCTACTTAATTTACTGAAGGGAAAATATTTAAAGGCATGTCAGAGGAAACTTCTAAAATACTTACTATGAATCAATGTTTACTAGAGCAAATTGTATTTATAACTTTTTAGCTTAAATAAAAGTACATTATGCATTCTTGTTTATATTATTTCAGGATTAGTTTAAATTTTAAAATCAACTTTCCACATTGGCATTTGGACTAGCAATTTTAAGAATCTTAGTGAATGTATTTTCTTTGAAACGATTACCCTGAAGTATCCTTAACCCAGTTATATGCTAGGTTATGTGATGATCTTTAAAATCATTATTTTGTAGGTGAACTTTGCTGTGGTGTTGGGGCAGAATATTCAGTTCAGTTATTTAAACCACAGGCGTAACAAGAGCTACCGTTTGGTCATTTACTCAGATTCAGTTTGGGTGACATTGTTATTGCCTTTGACTAAGACTCAAGGGATATTTTTTAGATGAGCTGATAGCAGCTCATCTAAATATTGAAGGTGGTTTTAACAGTTCTGATGTTCTATGTAGAGTTTGAACCAAAAAACCTCATAAGATAAAATGTCTTTTCTATTGAAATTATGCTAGAGCATTGACAAATGCAACTGGATGTATCAAATTTGAGCAATGCAATTAGTTAGGATACAGGAAAAAGAAACACTTGTCCCATTCAAAATATTTAGCAAAATGTTGTACAACCTCTTTTAACCAAAGCATAATAATAAATAATTTATATGGTTATAAATGTTTCCTCATACATTTCAGTTATTTCTTTGTAATCCATGGTCATATCCAACCTAAAACCCAAGATAATATTTCCCCCTGAAAAAATCGAAGAAGCTCATTCTAGTCTTACTCTGCTAGGACCAAAATTAGTAAACAATAATGTAAACCCTTTCAGAGTATACCAATTTAGAAAATAATTTTATACAGTTAGTTAAATTTGAGCTCTTACAAAGTAAATGTCAAAGAAAAAACAAGCAAGCAAACAAACCTAGCTCCAAAATTGGTTGTTTCTATCACCGGAACCTGTTTAACAGCCTTTGAATCATCGGACACCTACTGTTAAGTATATTAAGTATATAAATTGTATCCCTGCCCTTGTATCTGGTCCTTAGGGGAAGAAACAATAAACTAAGGAAAGAAACCAAATGTCAGGCTTGGTTAACTTTACATTAATAATGTGTATTGACACAAATATCCTTAACTTTTTCATATTCTTACATATGATTATCTAAATAACACAATGGTTAATAAATACCTGACAGCAAGCAGTGTAAATCACAGACGCAATCATGCATATATATATACATATATACAGTGTCCTTAGGTTGACAGATGAGCAGCAGGTTGCCGTTCCGTTATTCTATAGATATAAGCTTGCCAAATGGTCCTTTTCTTCTTAGCTAGGAATTAAGGAGAGAATACGCAATTTAGAACTTTCCAGTAAGTAGAAGGGAAAAGCAGTCTTACCTCTTATTTATATGGCAGAGGAAGTCCACAGCATGTTCCTCCTGGTCCGCGGCTTGAGCAGCTCGGACAGTTTCAGCACCCGGACAGCTCCTCGGCTTATAGAGAGCCGCTGCGCCTGACTCCGCACTGCCACACTGACGTCACCCGCTCAGCCACAAACCGGAGCACAGGCGAGCTTTTTCAAAGAACCCGAGAGAAAATAATCACTTTATAGATTAAAAAAAAAAAAAAAAGTTGCATGCTTACGCCACCTGTCTTTCTGTGGCAAAAACTGCAGTTCCCTTTCTTTTAACAAAATCTTTGAGGCTTGAAATAAAATGTTCTGCACAATTTCCCTTAGAAAAATCCATCAGATAGACGTGGCTAATTGCAATATAATCTCATCTGTGTCCAAACAGCTTGTGATAAGGGTTTCCTGTTGCTATTGTTGTTATTGTCATCATTGTTAAAAGAAAGTTTTACAGATAAGGACCTTTTTTTTCCTTCAGTGTCCACAAAGAAATTACATTAACATTCCTCAGTATGCTTCAAGAGGAACAGAATGCACGTTATGAATATGAAGTCGTATTTCATATCATAACCACAAGTAGCATTGTTTTTAAAATCATGTTTATTTGAATAAAAAAGTGTCCTCTTTTTTTATGTGAGTCGACCTCAAGGCTCTAATAAATTAGGATTTTAGTCTATGGTTTCAATATAATTTTGAAGTTTGTATTTCTAAGGACTCGGGTCTAATAGTTGATAATTCTATATGAATCTGTTGGCATCTTTTACAACATCTGATCTCAAAAAGGGAAGCTCGGAAGTTGAGAATACTTTCAATAAGAAAAAGAAAAAAAAAATTTGCTGTTTGAGAAAAGTGTTACACATATACAATTGTAATTGTTTGTAACTGAAAGGAAGTTATACTATAAATATTTTCTTCCTCCAGTTGAATCAGGTGAATTGAATACATTCCATAAATGTGACCAATTCAAGGAATAATATAGTATTAATGCTTAACTTCCAACCTCTCGGACTTGTAGTCATAATCATTGCTGTGCTTTACCAGGTAACCTGATTATATAGTTTATAATTCATATAAGTCTAAATTTTTAACTTCATTTTATTAAAGATATTGTTTTTCTAAAAACCATATATTTTGAAATAAACTTAATGCAAAAGAATCTTGCTATATAAAAGATCCCTTTTGTCTCTGTTAAATGAATAATTAGCCACTGATTTACTTGCTCAGTACGTTGTAATGCCTACTAAGTTCTAGATACAAAGATGAATAGTATCTACATGTATATATGCATATGCATATATATCTGTTAGGTTGGCCAAAAAGTTCATTTGGTTTTTCTATAAGATGTTATGAAACAACCTGAACAACCAAGCTTTTGGGGCAACCCAAGATATGTATTGGTCTAGTGGGGATAAGAGACAAACAGATTATTTTTATTCTAGGATAAGAGACAACAGGTTATTTTTATTTGATATAAATTGGAAAGCACTAAGAAAGATGTCAGCCAGCAGACACAATAGGGAACATTGTTCAGTCTAGAAATCTTGAATGGGAAGGGTTCCAGGAAAAGAAGCCTGAGCTGAGGTTTCCATTATCAAGTTTTATTTAATGATTTCTAACTATTCTAGGTACACCACAATACTCTTAAACTCCTTGAGGAAACAGAAACAGTTTAAAACCTTAGGAAAAAAATAATCTTGGGGAAAGTAACCCTTGATTTTCTCTCTTTGATCTCCTGGTTAAGATATTTGATTCCTGATGACTGGTCATTTGTGGATTGACATGGAACTTATAGGCTTAAACTGGAGTCCTATGGACAATTTATCTAATCTATTTATGCCTCATAATGGGTTTTTAGCACCATTAAGTTTAAGTGCTAAGTTGATGAGACCTGAGTTAACAAATCTCATTTCTCAAGTGCATCTCAAAAAAATAAGTTCATTTGCAGATATCTTTGTTAGCTTTGCACACATAACATTTTCTTAAATCCTGACAAAGATAAACCACTCTGAGTTTCACCTAATTTACTTTCCAGTACTTCTGTGTGGCCAGTTGAACTAACCAATATCAACACAGCATCAGAAAATTCCACAAGATTACTCTTAAAGGGTTGACTTGATTCAATAGAGGTCTCAACAACCCTCAAGGAAGTCAGTCTTGATCAGCTAGTGTATATATATGAAACTAAACTTTTTGGCAAGGATCAGAAGCTATCATTCTTCTAAGATCCCATAGTCAAACTCTTTGCTGAGAATGTCTTTAATTATTAAAAATCCATATAAAACCTCATTCAAAAACTCAAAGTAGAAGTGAGATGTCAGGAGGCAACCAGAGGGATAGACTGGCTTTATCAGCTAAAGGTAGAGCATTGGGAGAGCAATGAGCCATTTGTGAGTAACTGAATTCCTTTCTACTATATAAAACTGTGATAAACACCTACCATTTACTGAGTTCCATTATGTTCCAGGCACTGTGCTTGGAGTTTCGGGAATCTAATTTAATCCTCTTGTCAACTATAATAGGTAGCTATATTTGTCTCCACTTTACAGTTGAAGAAACTGAAGCTCAGAAATAACTCAGTTGGACACTGTTTCCTCTCTCATAATTGGTAAAGGTAAGATTTGAACTTAGCTCTTTCCATAGGTATAGCCATAATCAAGACCATGATTTGGGCACTCTAGCTAGGTGACAGGAATACAGAAATGACTATGGCTTGGATCTAATAACGAAAGATCCAAGTCTAGAATACAATCCCTTCGACAAAATTCTCAGGGGTTATTCTTATTGTTTTTCCTGGTCACTGCTCAGGTGGTACAGCCCCAGACTCCTATTTGGGGCAGCAAACATGGAAAACAAGAGTCAACATTAGATCACCTCCTTGACGCTACGGGGACATATTATAATGTCTTCCAAATAAGAGAGTAGTTACTGAATTTGGAAAATTCTATTCAGTGGCCTGTGTTTTATGGATTTTTCAATGAGTTATACTTAATATATTTCTAAAAGTCATTAATTTTTTGCCAGTAGCTATTTTTTCTAAAGGAAACTATATTTCCTAATAGAAATCTATTTGGAAAAAAAAGTTAAAATGCAATATACATAGAGAAAGCAAACTTCTTGTTGAATCTTTTAGAGCATGTATAATATAGTAAAGATAACCTATAAATCTTTTTATCACTAAGCTTGAGATAAGATCATTTTGAACATTCCTCACAAGATTTTAATTTTCTGTTAGCTCTAAATTGCCAATTATCATTGCCTCCAAGAAGCAAAGCTCTATATCTTGGACATTTTCAAAATAATTATGTAGTGTGTATGATAATGGTTTTTACTAAATTAGTTTGCATCCTCACCGTGGTGCTGTTAAGATCAAGCTAATCATTCACAACTTAAATTTAAGTAATTAGAAGGGACTCGTTCCTTTTTAAGATCAGATTTTCTTAAATCTTAGTCATTTTGTCCTTTGTTATTTAATTTCATATTTCATTTAGACCAGATTCTGATTTTCCTATCATTTGTACATGCAATTCTCTACCTTAGTAATCCTTCAATTTGAAATGTCTCTTCCACTCCATTACACTTCTCATTTTGTTTCAATTTATATGAAAGCAATTAAGATCCAGAAGGCTAATATGTCTTCTTTCTTCTCTTTCTCTCCCCTCTTTCCCCCTTCCCGTTTTCCTCTAACTTCCTCCCTCACCCCTCTCTCTCGGAAAACAAGATTTTCATGGAGAATCCAGTCTGCAGCCTTATTTTATACAGCTCTAGGAGTTCTCACAGCGAGTTCACTGGAGTAGTTTGCTATTCCTTCCTCCAGGGGATCACGTTTTGTCAGAACTCTCCACTATGACCCGTCTGTCTTGGGTGGCCCTGCATGGCATGGCTCATAACTTCACTGAGTTAGGCAAGCCCCTTTGCCATTACAAGGTAATGATTCATGAAAGAGGGCAAACTCTGGAAGATGGTGAGGGACAGAGAAGCCTGGCATGATGGAATCCATTGGGTCATGGAGTCAGACACAATTTGGCAACTGAATAGCAACCAGTCTGCAGCATATGTGACCTGAGGTCCTCCGGCACTTGCTGGGGGACGGAGGTGGTCTGTACTGTCTTCCCTGAGTCCCTCAAGGCCTGGGATCCTTTTCATCACTCATTCATCCCCTGTTTTCCTCTCTTCCCTCCTTCCTGCTTTCCTTCTTTATACTTCTTATTGCCACTTTACCTCCTTGATGTGTTGCTTCCAAAATTTACCTAAACTCTTCTAATTATAGTACAATGTATTACAATAAGTTCTAATTTATTACAATTGGAATTTATCACAATTTATTTGTTATTATACTTTGCTACAATAAATTACATTTTATTACAATAAAACAATAAATGTTCCTTCATGACATAAGATGACTTTAAAAAGAAAACTCACCATCAAAGAAGAGTAAAACGTTTTTCTACTTCCCTTGCAAAAGCAGAGCTTGTCAGAGAACATATAAATTGGAAACTTCATATTGTATTAATATTAATATTGTAACTACTTAATACTATAACTACCTAGTTTTTCAGATGACATTCATTTGGACAATGGCTGGCCAAAAATAAGTTGTGTTGAATTGAGTTAACATTTTCTCATGCCTACTGTCAAAGCTTCAAACACTCCATTTTGGAAATTTTTATCCTCTCAAAGTATCCTTATGCAAACAAACTGCCTTTATTTGTTAGAGCTCCAGGCACTGCCAGGAAATTATGCTTAAAATTTTTTTTAAGATAAATTTTTTTTCATTATAGGAGCGCTTTCTTTTTTTCTACTGTTTCCCTTATTTTGTAAAACATTTTCCTAGTACTTTAGTTAAAGTTTTAAATTTCACATAAAGAAAACCAAACTACTTATAATTGTAGTATCTCTTTATTCTTTGTAACATTTTTGCTCCTCTTAGCAATTAGTGGTGGCCTCATATGGACTAGATAACATTTAAGATGCTTTCTAACCCTTGAATCCAATACCTCTTTTCTTTGTGAAATGAAAATCATCTGTGAAAATACATTTGCATTTGTTTACTAAGTACTAAAATATGATCTTTCTCATAAACCCTCAGTGAGAACCACTTAAACCAAATAAATTTAGGCTTTCTTCTCCATTGCCTTTGGATTCTGAAGCCATCTGGTGCTCATAGGAAGAGAAAGCACCATTCTCTTAAATCTAATACCATACATGTTTGGGCATCTGCTCCTTCAGTGGGCTTTGGGAGAACAAAGTTCATGTGCTAGAAGTTACTTTGCCTAAAACAGCACTGTATGTCTTAATCTTTCAAATTTTCCTGCCACAATTGTTTTGTGAATCAACATTTTCAGTATTTACATGCAAATATTTTAATAAGGATATTTTCTGTTTGGAAACAACCCAACCACATACTCCTATGCCTCCTTTTAATAGGAAATCCAGAATGATGTAGGAGAATCTTGAAGATCAAAGTTCAGCATCTTTACCAGGTGGCTCAGGTGGTAAAGCATCTGCCTACAATGCAAGAGACCTAGGTTCAATCCCTGGGTTGGGAAGATCTCCTGGAGAAGAAAATGGCAACCCACTCCAGTGTTCTTGCCTGGAAAATCCCATGGACAGAGAAGCCTGGTAGGCTACAGTAATTGGGTAGCAAAGAGTTGGACAAGACTAAGTGACTTCACTTAAGCATTTCAGGTCTGGGGCTCCCACTGACATACCAGATGACTTTCACAGTTCACTTAGCCTTTGCGTGGATTTTAGAGAGCTGTTTTGATAAAATGAATATATCAGTTCTGGAGGTAGGGCACTTGCATACATGATATGATGTAAGAGCTGAAAACCTAAAATGTTCTCCTCGAATCCAGCCATTGTGTCTGTATTTCACATCACGGTTGATTTTTCTCTTGGATATTTTTGTCCAGAAATTAGCACACAAGTTGAAACATCTAATTATTTTGACACTGAAGTTATTTGAACTGTAAGTGGGGGGATATAAAATACATGGTACAGCAGTGATTTTCAAAGTGCAGTCCAGATCAGCAATATTGGCATCACCTAGATGCAGATGACACCACCCTTATGACAGAAAGTGGAGAGGAACTAAAGAGCCTCTTGATGAAAGTGAAAGAAGAGAGTGAAAAAGTTAGCTTAAAGCTCAACATTCAGAAAACAAAGATCATGGCATCTGGTCCCATCACTTCATGGGAAATAGATGGGGAAACAGTGGCTGAGTTTATTTTGAGGGGCTCCAAAATCACTGCAGATGGTGATTGCAGCCATGAAATTAAAAAACGCTTACTCATTGGAAGAAAAGTTATGACCAACCTAGATAGCATATTCAAAAGCAGAGACATTACTTTGCCAACAAAGGTCCGTCTAGTCAAGGCTATGGTTTTTCCAGTGGTCATAGATGGATGTGAGAGTTGGACTGTGAAGAAAGCTGAGCACTGAAGAATTGATGCTTTTGAACTGTGGTGTTGGAGAAGACTCTTGAGAGTCCCTTGGACTGCAAGGAGATCCAACCAGTCCATTCTAAAGGAGATTAGCCCTGGGTGTTCTTTGGAAGGAGTGTTTTCATTTTATTTTAGTTTTCAGCTAAAGCTGAAACTCCAGTACTTTGGCCACCTCATGGGAAGAGTTGACTCATTGGAAAAGACACTGATGCTGGGAGGGATTGGGGGCATGAGGAAAAGGGGATGACAGAGGATGAGATGGCTGGACAGCATCACTGACTCGATGGACGTGAGTCTGAGTGAACTCCGGGAGTTGGTGATGGACAGGGAGGCCTGGCGTGCTGCAATCCATGGGGTCACAGAGAGCTGGACACGACTGAACAACTGAACTGAACTGAACTGAACAGTTGTAATTCAGTATTCATTGTTACCACATATAACCTAGCCTGTCCTGACTGATACAACTATTGAAATCAACTGGTTTGGGACATCATTATAACTTGAATGTCTATACCCTACTGTCATAGTCATACCCAGACAAAAATGATGAGATGAATTTTCAGTGAGGCCCTTGTCTTGCTTCCTGGGATTCCTGTTTTCCAAGTAGCCAATCAGATGTATCTCTGTTTCCCAATGTATAGAGGCATATCCACAGCACTATCAGAAGTCATTTGATGCCAGATGTAGACATAGCATCAAGTAACACTGAATTTCATAGTCTGAAATGTATTCCTTGCACAATATCACAATTTTCTTGGTTACATGAAGAAGACAGTTTCAGCTGGGGGCTAGTGTGTTTTTAACAGTTTTCTAACATTTGAAAATCTTCCTTTTTGGTCTCAGGCTTAGAGCTGTCTGTAAGTTGCAGGATCTACCAAGATTTGTTAACAACTTTATATTTTTATTGCATTATGGTTTAGGTTGCCTCCTGTTTATGTAGGTGGTAAAATTTACAAATTGAGGCAGTGATATAGACCTCCTTATATTTAAGCTTAACAAAAGAAGCATTTACAGAACACATTTTTCTATATTTTTTCTTTTCTAATATTTATTTTATTTATTTGGCTGTGCCGGGTCTTATTTGATCTTTGTTGTAGCATAAGGGATCTTTTTTAGTTGAAACATGTAGGATTTTTTTTTTTTTTTTTTTTTTTGGTTACAGCATATGGGATCTTCAGTTGCAGCATGCAAACTTTTTAATTGCAGCATGTGAATTTCCTTTTTTAGTTGTGGTATGTGAACTCTTATTTGGGGCATGTGGGATCTAGTTCCCCAATCTGGGTTTGAACCTGGGCACCCTGCACTGAGGGCATGGAGTATTAGCCACTGAACTTAAGGAAATCCCTATGTTTTCTTAAATATAGAAAATACATACTAAGAAAATAATAGTATTGATAATGCTTAGAGATAGCAGAAATAATTCTTTGATTGACAATTTTGGGGGAAAAGTCTGTTACACTGTTGTTTAACCTTGTGCTGTGTGCTTAGTTGTTCAGTCGTGTCTAACTTTTTGTGACCTCATGGACTGTAGCCCACCAGGCTCCTCTGACCATGGAGATTCTCCAGGCAATAATACTGGAGAGGGGTGCCATGCCCTCCTCCAGGGAATCTTCCCAATCCAGGGATCAAACCCAGGTCTCCTGCATTGCAGACAGATTCTTTACTGTCTGAGCCACCATGGAAAAATAACCTTCAGTGAGATTTAATTCTCATTTTGGTGCCCAGAACTACTGGCTATAAAGTCACATCCTCCTCCTCCTCTTCTCATCTCCAAGAATGTTATATTCAATGAACAAAAAGAAAAAAAATTTCTTAATATAAAAAATATTTCAGTTCCACAGTCAAACTTGCCTAAGAAAAAATTAAACAGCAGCAGTTACAGGTAGCAGAAAATAGAATGCCAAGCTTCTGTCTAGCTGTGTGACCTCAGGCAAATCACTCAACCTCTCTGGGCCTCGGTTTCCTCACTTGTCAAGTGAGGGTCCTATTACCTAGGCTGCGGGCCTCAGACAGTTGCTGCAAGAATCCAGTTATATAACAGTTGCAGAAATGCCCTGGAAAGTTTGAAGCTTTCTGCAGCTGGATTGCCTGATTACTATTCGTCTCCCAGCCCCTGAGAATTCACCGAGCCTACTATACCTGAATTTTAAAACGGTAACCAAGCAAAAAAAAAATGTTGTTTCCTTTGTATCAGTGTGATCAGAATTGATTTTCTGGACGCTGCTGCAAGGCAAGTCGTTTGCAACCTCGCCTCAATTAGAAGGAAGAGAAGAAACGCAAGTGTTTGCGTAAACGCTGGAAGCCAGTTCCGCTCTCCAGCCCGCGGAGGTGGGGTTTCTTCTGGGAGGCTGCTTCTGGCACAGGCTGCCCCGACTCCAGAGTGGCGTCAGACGGATGAATTGGAAGTCCAAACACACACGGCTATTGGGAATAAGACGTGAGTCATGGTTTGCTGGGGCTGAGAGGCAGCTATGAATGAAAGCGAACATTTCTTTTTAGGCCCGCGCCTCCGCCGCTCAGCCCAAGGCCAGGTTCACGGTTTAATCATCAGCATCTCCGCACAGCCCAGCACGAAGGGGCACAGTGGAGGCAATTTTCGTATTAAGCATTCATAAAGACGAGGCCGTTCGTTCCATTCATCCCCCGGCTCTGTCTTAATGAGCCTCGGGAACAAAGCTGAAGTGTCGTGACTTCGGTGCCTTTTCCTGATGGGCGGACTTCAGGAGGCTGATGCTAGAGACAGCACAGCAGCAGCGTTTCAGAGGCCCCGGGGATGCAGGCACCACACGCAGCCCCGGAAATGACTGCCATCCCGAAGGCTTCCAGCCATCTTGCTGGCTGAGCCAGAGTCAGGTTTCTGAGCGAAGGGGACTCCTTAAGGGCTTTTGTTTCCTGACCTCAACTATGAAATCTCTAAATTGCCTCTGTCTCCCTAGTATCTAAGAATTGAAGTAGGATTTGGGGGTCTTTTAACAGCAGCCACCAAAAGGCAAGGAGATAAAAATCCCATTTGTCTACTACAGCCGTGGATTCCTTCCTTCCGAACTATGCTTCGTTACTCTTCATCTTAGCCAAAAGTCAAGGATCTCTTATCTGTTAAAAGAAGGGAGAATTGGTTAATGGGCAAGTTCTGGCACCAGGCTGCCCAGGTTTGAACACTGTCTCTGCCACTGACCCAGTGTGGAGGTCTGATCAGGGTGTTTTCTTTGTGACTCTGCTTTCTCATCCATAAAGTAGAAATCATTAGGCACCCCACAGGGTTTTTTGCACATTCAACCGTAAGCATTTAATAAATAGAGTGATACTTATTAGTAGTAGTAATATAGTATATAGTACTATTACTATTATTATTAGCAAATATTTATCAGGTATTTCCCTGGTGCCAGACATTGCACTGAGATTATAGAAGGTATCAAAGGATAGAATGTGAATAAAATTCAGGGGTTGCCCATACACCCATGGAGTCTAGTGAGGAAAATGGCTTTTGGGGAAGACATCTGTATACAGAGCTAATTGTAATGGGCTAGGATAAACATATACACAAGGAGCAGTGGATGGAGAGAGACCACAGTTAGTCCTGCATAGTCAGGCTGGAGACTTCAGAGAGCAGGGAAACTTGGTACTTGTCTAAGATGGTTTCAAGCTGCTGGGGAAATAGATGCATTTGCTTCATCTCAACCTCCCAAGCAGGCTGCGTCTTTACACAGAGCTTTCTTCCATTGTCTATGGAGCAATCTGGCCCCATACCCTGCAGATGATCACGGGGTGCATGGCTATTCTGGAGCCTCATCTCTGGGTCCAGGGCCTCTCTCCTCATACCTGTGCTTCCTCAGAAGACATCCATGTTCCAGGATTTACCTGTGTCTTCCAAATACAAAGATAACAAACCCAGTTTAAAGAATGAGTCTATTTTAAGAATAAAAAAGGGATTTGCCAGAAGCCAAGATTTCTTCTGCTATCAGAATATCTTCCTCTTTGGGCCCTGGAATTATAGTTTTTATCATAGTTTTATCAATAGTTTTATCTCATAGTTTTTATCACATAGCCACAAGAGAACACTGAGATAACCATTTTTCAGGAATTCTTAGATGAGAAAAGGAAAAGTACATACCATACATCAACATGTATGGCTCAGAATATGATGCATATAGTTGCTGGTTGTAAATGACATCTACTCTGGAATTCCTAGACTATAGCACAAGTTTTGTTTTGTTTTTCTTTGCAAAGTCAATCAAATCCAATTCAATAATTGAATTTCTACTAGATGCCAAATTCTATGGATATTCCTATAACTGTAATAAAAGGAGCAGAAAGCTATGGAAACACACACAAAAAGATGAAATAGGAAAATGAAGGGAATGGTATAGTGAGAATAGTTAATGTTTATTAAGCTTACTATGTGCCACAAGTTTTACAATGACTGTATCTTTACATAGGAAATGCTGCTGCTAAGTCGCTTCAGTCTTGTCTGACTCTGTGCAATCCCATAGACAGCAGCCCACCAGGCTCCCCCATCCCTGGGATTTTCCAGGCAAGAACACTGGAGTGGGTTGCCATTTCCTTCTCCAGTGCATGAAAGTGAAGTCACTCAGTCGTGTTCGACTCTTCGCGACCCCATGGACTGCAGCCTACCAGGCTCCTCTGCCCATGGGATTTTCCAGGCAAGAGTACTGGAGTGGGGTGCCATTTATATGTCAAATTCTCTGAAATTGCCATTTTTAGATAAAAATTGTTGCATATGGACAATATTACGTGATTCAACTAATTTTGTTGATGGGCCAATGAGGTTCAAAGAGTGTCATGAACAGACACAAATGACCTGTGGTCAGACAATCTGGGCTGTATTTCTGGCTTTACCACTCAATGTTTCCCATCCTTATAAGGACACTGGGAGGATTAAGTGGAAAGCCGTAATAAATTCAGTTACTGGCAAATTATGAGATCTAATACTCTTTTCTTCTATAATAACCAGCCCCTGCTTAAGGGAGAAAAAGAAAAGAGATAACCTGGCCCCCATTTCCTAGGCTATCAAGGGGTTGAGGGTGGATGGACTTTCTGAACACCAAGTCAGACTGAACACCAAGTCTGGCCCTGTTTACCCCAGGTCCCAAATCTGGAAATATTTAAGAATATAAGGTAGCAGTTGAGCTCAAGCTAAATTAGAGCCAAGAAAAATCATCCTACATCAACCATGGACACCAGGGAACTGGACCAGAGGAAGGTTCTGAATTAGAGGTTAAAGGAGCAGACTCTGAAAGAGGGGGCTTCCATGGTAAGTAGAACCTGGAGAAATCAATGAGTTCAAGGTCAGGAAACTGGAGACAGAGGCCTTTTGTTGAATTTCTGGAGACTTGGGATGAGCCTGCCAGGTCTGATTAAAGCGAATGCCGAGAAGTTGACAAAAACTACTGGAATGGAGCATGAAAAGAACATAGCGAGTCATTTCAGTTCAGTTCAGTCACTCAGTCATGTTCAGCCTTTGCAACCCCATAGACTGTTGCATACCAGACTTCCCTGTCCATTACCAACTCCCAGAGCTTGCTCAAACTCATGTCCAGTCGGTGATGCCATTCAACCATCTCATTCTCTGTCGTCCCCTTCTCCTCCTGCCTTCAATCTTTCCCAGCATCAGGGTCTTTTCCAGTGAGTCAGTTCTTATACACAGTAAGACATAGAGAGTAAGAGAACTAAAATGTTGAGCATCCCATTGGTGGGATTGCTGAGGACAACTTCCCCAAAGCCATGGACATGGAAAAGCTTTCTAAAGATTCTCACAAAGCCTCCTCTACTACTTCTGTTTGCTGCCCTGGGGCAAACCATGAGGGAGAGCTGGCACCTGGCAATTATGCTGACATGATAGGAACTCTCCACCCCCCATCAGAATTGAGATTACAGTTTTCACCCTCATAGTCTCAGTATTTTATCCCACCCCCAAAATATGATGAGGAGAGTAAAACAAATTTAAGCTAAAGAATTTGGTGATCGTCTTTTAAATAAGTGGAATCCCCGCTGAACACATTTAAATCTAATTAGGCATTGCTGGCACTTGGTTTTGTATAATTGGACCTTACATAGGCTACATGGTGAATGTGTCTCCCTCGGACTCCCGCTTCACCCCGTGAATCTGATAGAAGCAATTCCCTCCCGCAAGAGCCATGATTACTCACTCAGGGTTGCAAAACCCAGCAAGACGGATCAGATGTTCATCACGCTGTGCTTGTCATCATCTCTCTTGTGATTACTTGTCACCATCAACACAAACATGGCCACAGAGCATGGGTTGTTAAGGTTTTTTTTTTTTTTTTAAAGAAAAGGAAATAGTATTTGTTTGGGATCCCTACATCTTCCTTGGCAGCCCTGTGTCTCTCCATGACTTCACCACTATGAGGACCAACCGCACTGAAACTTGAATTTCCTGAAGCCCTACTCTCTGATTAAACCAATCTGTGAGAAAGACAGAAAATGTCATTTGAGTAAGCTTCCATTCAAGCATTCATTCCGTCCTTTGCTCATTCACCAAATGTTTAGTGAACTGATTGAATGATTCAGGACGGAATGAGCTGTGTTCCCTGCCCTCTCATAGCTCAGAGCCTAGTAGGTGGCAGTGAGGTTTATGGAGGTGGGTTTATGGAGGTAGATGACAGAGACACGTGCGTAAGTCCTTGTGACCAAAAAAAGAAAAACAGAAGAAAATACATTCTCAAGAGAGTCACAAAGAAAAGGCCAAGAAGCAGTAGGAGTTATTAATTCTCCCCAAATTCAAGAAAGGAGTCATGAATATGATGGCATTTAAACAGGGCCTCGAAGAAATAAATCTCATGCTAACATGAGCCAGATACAGGGTGGGGAGAAAACAGGTCTGCAGGAAAAAATAGAATTTGGTTTGTCATGATGAAAGCTAACATTTATTAAATGGTTTCCTGTTACAGATTTTTAAGATAACTTACAATACTTAATTCTTATAATGATCTTGTGAGACAGGTGTCCTTTTTTCTTACTTTACAGAGAAGAAACATAATGGCAAAAATATCCAGCAACATTCCAAGCTCAGGCTTTTACTAAGGGGAGGAGCTGCCTGCCTCCTAACCACACCCCCACACTGAAGGATGTGGCAGAGCAAGTCTAGAGTCTTGATAGAGGACCCCATCCCCTTGGAATGCCAAGTGGAAGGGCTTGAGCTTTTTTATTGTCCTACTTTCTAAGGACAGAAAGGAAATAAATGACAACACAGAGGAAAACAACTTGGGCAGCTGTGTGGAGAATTCATTTGCATTTTAATGGGAACGTTTACCACCTCCAGCCAGAGTTTTTAACTAAGTGAAGCTCAAATTCGAGGTGGGAGGGAGCCTAAGAGGTTAGAGACTTCCAGATGGAGCCTGAGTGGGAACAAGGTCAGCAGAAAGAGACTCTCACAAGTCTAGCGAAGGTAGCTCTCCAGCAGAGAAGAATCCATCCCACCCCTTCTTATTCTATGAGGAGGGAGAAAATCTCTGTCATTTTATCCAAAGTCACAGAGGTCTCGAGGGTGGCAGAACGGAGATCCAAACATTAGTCTTCTCTCTCCAAGTCTTATGTTCCTTACATTGCATGACTCGTGTTTAAGCTTCTCGATATTTCAACTAGGAAGAGCCCTCTAACAGGCTGCCTGAAGCTGAGCTTCCAAGCTCTGCCAGATGCCTCCAGCCCAAGTGGCACATCCAGCTCCCGTGGCACCACGGTTCCTGCAGCACAGGGAGGACTGTCAACTCCTCCCTTTTTCCCACCCCAGGCTACTTCAAGGTGCACTCCTCCACTGCCCAGGTGCCTCCCACTCTCACCCATTCATGTGTTGTCTCCTGAGTTTCCCCATGGACTGTAGCCCACCAGGCTCCTCTGCCCATGGAATTTTCCAGGCAAGAATACTAGAATGGTTTGCCATTTCCTACTCCAGAGGATCTTGCCAACCCAGGGATGGAACCCATGTCTCTTGCATCTCCTGCACTGGCAGGTGAATTCTTTACCACTACTAGCACCACCTGGGAAGCTCTTCTCCTAAGTTTGAAACTGTGCATGCTAAGTTGCTTCAGTTGTGTCCAACTCTGTGTGACCCTATGGACTGTAACTGCCAGGTGACTCTGTCTATGGGATTCTCCAAGCAAGAATACTGGAGTGGGTTGCCATGCCCTCCTCCAAAGGATCTTCCCAACCCAGGGATCAAACCCCTGACATCTCTTGCATTGGCAGGCAGGTTCTTTACCACTAGTGCCATGCGGGGTGTCCTCTCTTAAGTTTAGACCAAAGCAAATAATCTAGAAGTACCCACAGAAAGTGAAATCCAGTTGGGATGGCAGGTGGACCAGATGCAGAAGATCCTTAGGAATGAGATATGAATCTCATGACCACTGTGGGACTTATCCTCTTACGACTTCACGACTGGACACACAAAGCTATTGACCTTGCACCTAATTGGCCCAAATTAGGTTTTGCATCTGATTGCATGCAAGCCATGCTGATTTGTTATTTGTGCATTTGGCCACCTGATGCAAAGAGCTGATTCACTGGGAAAAGACCCTGATGCTGGGAAAGATAGAAGACAAGAGAAGGGAATGAGAGAGGATGTGATGGTTGGAAGACATCACAAACTCAATGGGCATGACTTTGAGCAAACTCTAGGAGATAGTGAAGGATAGGGAAGCCTGTTGTGCTGCAGTCCATAAAGTCACAAAGAGTCAGACATGACTGAGCAATTCAACAACAATAGGAAACACAGCCAGCTCTGTGCTCCTCTTTCTTTCTTTAGGTGGAGTGTCTTAGAGGAGAGAGTACTTCCTGACAGAGAAGCCACTTTTCATCAAGTAATTCAACATTTTGCAAATTTGACTCAAGCAACCCCAGTAAAAAGCGCCTCTGTTTGCTGAAACGGCAGCCACATGGACTAAGAGAAGAAGCCCAGAAGACCAGAAAGGCAGCCAGGAGGGGCAAATCCAAGCATGATCAGTCAGTTGTCTGCCGAAGGAAGTTTCATCTGCTGGGTGAAGCCTAGGGAAAATCAGCAGTACTCCGCATCAGGAATGCAGCAATACTGATGGTGACTGTAGCATTTAGAAGGAGAGAAACAGGATCCACTCACACAGAGGAGGACTCTGCTCATATCTAGGTCAAGTGTAAGAGACCAACCAAGAAGGCAGGATGGGGGTTCTTGACCATCCCCTACTGAAACTCCTTGAATGGCTAGCCACTGCTCTCAAATTCACATCCTAATTTCCAGCTGTGCTCAGCAGTTGCTGTTGAGCCTGTCCCTCCTTACCTCTCAAGCTCCACCTCCTTTCACTCTAGTCTTGCTTTTCTGCCCCTCAGTCACACAGGGCTTTCTCCCACTCCAGGACCTTTGTACATGCCATGTCCTGAACGTGGAGCATGGCTCCTAAGCCCTCTTAGTTAACTTCCATTCAGTGTGTAGCCTTCCCTTTACTCATCATCTTCTAATGGAAGCCATCTTTGATATCCAGGTCAAAATAGGTTCCCTTTTCACAGACTCACAAGGACCCCAATTTCCTATTGTATTGACTATATTTTCTTAATTTCTGGCTTGAAGAAGTATAGTCAAACTCTCTGATTTCTTTTTTTTTCTTAAGATTTTTTTGATGTGGCCATTTTTTGTCTCTATTGAGTTTGTCACATTATTGCTTATGTTGGGCTTTTTGGCATTAAGGCATGTGGGATCTTAGCTCCCTGACCAGGGATCAAACTCGCACCCCCTGTATTGGAAGACAACGTCTTAATCACTGGACCACCAGGGAAGTCCCCCAAACTGGCTGTTGAATCCGCATTTTATGATAACACGCCCCACCCTGAGTGAGCCTCCACAGCCATTTATCTCACCACCCAGGCAACATGAGGATGGTCAAATTATACATGAATGAAGTGCCAGAACATGGGGGCTCCACTTTGCCAAGGAGAAAATCATAAGTAGTCAGGAACTTTGTGTGTGTTTATGTTTTATTATTTATTTCTTATTGCAACATAATTGAGATAAACATTGTATAAGTTTAAAGTGTTGATTTGATATATTTATCTATCTCAAAGATTACCACCATAACATGAACAACCACCTTCTATCACATCACATAATTATCATTTCTTTTTTGTGGTGAGAACATGTAAGAGCTAGTCTCTCAGCAACTTTGAATAGGTAACAGAGAATCGTTGATTATAACAAGAGCTTACTTTTAAGATTTGTCTGAAAGAAGGCATCTGTGTTTTCAGGAAGCCCTGAGGGCATTGCAGAGTGTTTCTGGAAATACATCCATTCCGTTAACACCCAAGGGCATTTAGAAACAGTCTGAGTGATGGTTGACATAGCTGTAACTGTAAAATAACAGCGCTGATAGCCAACTCCTAGGGCTTAATCACAGGATACGAGTGTTGCCTTCCTTCTTGCTTTCCCTTTAAGATGCGTCACAGAGGCTAAACATACATCCTGAGCGTTTCTTTGAAAGCCCCTGCTCTGCTTTCTGACACAGCCTGTCAATTAGATGCCCAGCATCCAGCACCTCCGACCCCATCTGTGGGAGGAAGGCTCCCAAGCTCCAGCTTCTATTTCCAGTCTCGGAGAAGACAAGCCCAGGGAGGTGACGCATCCAAACACCTCGCCTGTTGTTTCCTAATTGACAGCCTGAAAACGTCACATCAAATGATCCTCTCTCTAAACCCAATTAAGTAGCTTGCTTCTCCCAGAGGGCAAGCTTTTTTTGGTTAGTTCCCTTTATCCTCATTCTCCATTCCCATTCCTAACTCTGGTCACCTCCCCATAGGCAAGCATACTAATGTGTTTAATGCTTAACTTTCTTGCTCGTTTGTAGGCTTACAAAATGGGCTTTATTGCACAGTATGCATGTATTTTTATATACATTGTATTATACACTGATTTTTTTGCACTTTTTTTACTCATCACTGTACGATTTAGTTACTATGCATGCATCTAATCTGTACATTATGAATGCCCACATCTTACCTGGTCACTGACTCAGTGATAGAGCCTCTGCTTGCTTCCAACTCTCTATCACTGTGAACAGTGTTTTCGAAGGCATCCCTATGAGTATTTGCTTATATCTGAACATGTTCTTTTTTTCAAATGGCTAGATTGCTCTCCAGAGTCTCTAAAGAACTCCTCTATCTTCACATTCCCATCCTAGCCAAGACTTTGGCATTTTCCAGCCTCCCACTTTTTGCCAAAGTAATATGTGTAAAGTGTTATCTCATTATTTTAATTTGCATTTTTCTGATCGCTAATGAGTCTGAGCAACCTTCCATATGTTTGATGGCTTTTTGGATTTCCTCTTCCAATTAAATTTTCTATTTATATCCTTTGCCTATTTTTCTTTTGTGTTTGCTGTCTTGTAAATATTCATCCCTTGTCAGTGTTAAACACTGCAACTATCTTATCCCATTCTGCCATCTATTAACTTTCTCTATAGTGTTCTTTGCTGAACACAAATCCTTAATTTGGATGTCCTTGAATTTAACATTTTTTTTATCCTAAGTTATTCATTCAAGGTTTTATTTAAAAAGATTTCCTTTACCCCATGTCCCAAAGAATTTTTTTTTTTTTTTACTCTTAAGTTAATAGTTTTCCTATTTATGTTTAGGTCTTTAATCTCTTTAAGGTTCATCTTTGGTTGCGGTATTAGTAAAAAATCCAGTGTTATTTTTCTCCATGTAAGGAGCCACCTTTCCCAATGTGACCTGCTAAACCATCTGTCTGTCAACTCTCTATTGATTTATGGTGCCATATTTATTGTAGTATACGACATTCTGTATATTTGTGGGACTCTTTCTCACCTTTTCATCATATTTCACTAGTGCATATATTTGTTCTTGAGCATATGCCATACTTTTTCATTGTAATAGTTTTGTAGTACATTTTGCTTTCTGGAAAGGCTAGTATGCCCTCAATATTTTAAAAGTTAACTTAGATATTCTTGGATCTTCCTTCTCTGAAATAAATTTTAGAGATTTACCAAGTTCTTTTTAATGTAAAACTAGAAAGTTGAATGATATTCATTAAATTTAAAGATTAATTTTTTGAGAATTTACATCATTACACCCAAATAAATGTTTATTCATTTATTTATATAATTTTCAATGTATAGTTTCAAAATTTTTGTGTCTTTGCACAAAGTTAATTCCTAAATGGTTTATGGGTTTGGTTGTTATTATAAGTGGTATTTAAATTTTCATTTTACTCTATTTGGTACTGGTATAGAAAAAATTGACTGCTATTTGCAATTTAATTTTATATGCTTAAACCTACTGAATCCTTTTGTTAGTTCAAACAGTTTGTATGCTGATGTGACTGCACTGTTTTAGATTAGTGTATATCATCTGCAAATAACAATAGCTATTTTTTGTTTTCCTAAGACCTTATATCACTTTCATACGGGCCAGGACCTTCAGTACTGTGAAAACAAGGGATGGTATAAAGATCTTTGTCTTTTCTGATCTTAAATGTAACATGTTATAGTTTCTGTATTATTTGTCACAGGTTTTGGGGACATAAAGTTTAATCAAGTTAAGAAAATCCCTTTCTTTTTTTAGCATCTGTTCATCTTTTATTTCCCATAGTAATCTCATTCATTTTTTCAAATTTAAATTTATTTATTTTAATTGGAGGCTAATTACTGTACAATATTGTATTAGTTTTGCCATACATCAACATGAATCTGCCACGGGTGTACACATATTCCCAATCCTGAACCCCCCTCCTACCTCCCTCCCCGTACCATCCCTCTGGGTCATCTCAGTGCACCAGCCCCAAACATCCTGTACCCTGGATTGAACCTAGACTGGCAATTCATTTCTTATATGATATTATACATGTTTCAATGCCATTCTCCCAAATCATCCCACCCTCTCCCTCTCCCACAGAGTCCAAAAGACTGTTCTATATATCTGTGTCTCTTTTGCTGTCTCACATACATTTTTAAAAAAATACTTACTTTATGTTTGAGTATAGCCAATTAACAATGTTGTGATAGTTTCAGGTGGACAGTAAAGGGACTCGGCCATACATATGCATGTATCCATTCTCCCCCAAGTCCCCCCTCCCATCTAGGTGGCTGCATAACACTGAGCAGAGTTCCCTGTGCTGGACAGTAGGTCCTTGTTGGTTGTCCATTTTCAATATAGGAGTGTGTACACATTGATCCCAAACACCCCAACTATCTCTTCCCCTTTCATTTCCCCTGGGAGCCATGACTTTGCCCTCTAATTCTGTGAGTCTGTTTCTGTTTTGTAAATAAGTTCATTTGTATCAAGGAAATTCCTTTCTATTCTACTCCTTTTTCAATGCCATACTGCTCAGCTCATTTATTTTTAAATCTTTCATTTCTCATATTATCACATTATTGTTATCAGAGTGCACGGTCTGTAGATATTGATCCTACAGAGTTTTCTCAAAGACACCACCGTAGTTGCTCTAGTCCTGCATCCACAACCGTGGTGTTTGGGAGGAAATGTCAAGGTTTTAACTCTAAAAAATGACCTCCAATTAAGGACTCATTGATGGCTGATTGTGTCCAATGCTAATCTGAAATTGAGGGAGATTCACAGGGTGTATATAAAGCCATCTCCCCTCAGTCAAGAAACATAAACTTTCTCTGGTGTCATGACTGAAGCATTGACAAAATGGCAAATTTTAGTTCACAACACAACTGAGACATTTGGAGCCATTTAGATTTTAAAGGAAAAGTTCATCAACCATAACGTAACAGGAAGGAGAAAGGTTACATGTACTTGAATGAAGCCTTAAGGGTATGGAAAGATTGTAACAGGAGAAGGGGAATAATAGAGGCTGAAGAACTCAGGCAATGATTGTTGTGTTTCAGTTGCTCAGTCGTGTCAGACTCTGCAACTCCATGGACTGCAGCACGCCAGGCCTCCCTGGCCATCACCAACTCCCGGAGTTTACTCAAACTCATGTCCATTGAGTCGGTGATGACATCCAACCATCTCAGCCTCTGTCGTCCCATTCTCCTCCCGCTTTCAGTCTTTCCCAGCATCAGGGTCTTTTCCAATGAGTCAGTTCCTCCTATCAGGTGGCCAAAGTATTGGAGTTTCAGCTTCAACTTCAGTCCTTCCAATGAAGATTCAGGACTGACTTCCTTTAGAATGGACTTGTTGGATCTCCTTGCAGTCCAAGAGACTCTCAAGAGTCTTCTCCAACACCACAGTTCAAAAGCATCAATTCTTTGGTGCTCAGCTTTCTTTATAGTACAATTCTCACATCCATACATGACCACTGGAAAAACCATAGCCTTACTAGACGGACCTTTGTCAGTGAAGTTATGTCTCTCCTTTCTAATATGCGATCTAGATTGGTCATAGTTTTTCTTCCAAGGAGCAAGCATCTTTTAATTTCATGGCTGCAGTCACCATCTGCAGTGATTTTGGAGCCCAAGAAAATAAAGTCTGTCACTGTTTCCATTGTTTCCCCATCTATTTGCCATGAAGTGATGGGACAGGATGACAATGATTAGTATCTGGTATAAGGAAAGGATCTGACTAGAGCAGAAAATAGTTGGAAAAGTATGAAATAAGTTCAGATAAGCTTGGTGAGGCCAGAAAATGAAAAGTCTTAAAACTCAGCAGAGCAACTTAGTTTTAAAATGGTAAACACAAGAAGTATTTGATGGATTAATAAAAAGGAGTGCTTTAAAATTACAATTTTCTAATTCTGTTAGAAATATATATGTTCCCTTTATAGCATGGATCCACTCAGTAGATATTACTGAAATCAGGTACTGATGGAGTAGATGTGTACTCTAAGATTCAGTTGAAGTGTTCTGTTTAGACCATAGACCAGACCTTCCCAAGAGCTATTTAAGTTTCTTCTTTCTATTGGCTTGTTCACTTGTTGATTGGTTTGTTTCGAGTTTTAATTTAGCATGCCCATGTACAATAAATTGCTTATATCTTACTCAAGGATTTTTTATTTGGCCATGCGTTTTACAACATAGAACTTTCCATTTCTGCTGACCAGAAAATAAACTTATTCATTAACCACATCTTTGACTAAACTCTGGCTAAATTTTCCTAAACAAAACAGCTTATTAATCTGACTGGTAGGTTAGCTGGCTGGAGTTATGGGTTCAGTTATGCTCCCCCAAATTCATATGTTGCAGTCCTAACCTTCCATACCTTAGAATGAGAACTTATTTGGAAAAAAAGAGCCACTGAGGATATAATTAGTTAAGATGAGATCATACTGGAACAGAATCCATCCATAATCCATTACGACTACTGTACTTTAAAAGGGGCGAATTTGGAGACAGACATGTGCAGGGAGAAGGCTGTGTGAACATGAAGCAGGAATAAGGGTGATGCCTTTATAGACCAAGGAACGCCAAAGACTGCCATGAAACTAACAGAAACTAGGAAGGAGGTATGGAGGAAACTTTGTCACAGCCTCAGAGGAAACCAACCTTGCTGACACCTTGATCTTAGACTTCTCACCTTCATAACTGTGAGACAAATTTCTATTGTTTCTGCCAAGCAGTTTGTGGTACTTTGTTACAGCACCCCCAGCAAACTCATACAGTTGGTTCACAAATATGCACTACCTTGGCCCTATCAGAAGGGCAGGAGTGAATCAGCACAGTAAAGTAGCAACACAAGGGAGGAGGTGTGACAGTCTGGCTCCTTTGTGGGTCCTTGTAGAATTAGCTCCTTAAGAGATTTGTGTTAGAGTTTTTCACTTATTTTTTGACCATGGCACACAGCACATGGGATCTTAGTTCCCTGACCAGTGGTTGAAGACATGTCCCCTGCACTGGAAGTGCCAAGTCCTAACCACTGGACTGCCAGGGAAGTACCAAAGAGATTCATGTTAGAATTTTAGTTGAAAAGTTCAAAATGTCTGGATAGGACAATGTATCCTGGAGAATGTGTTTTCTTCTCAACTCAGAGACAGAGATAATAGTTGAGATATAGTAGAGATAATAGTTGAAGAGAGTGATAAGAGTAGAAGTTTTTCAGAAGAGAAACAAGGTATCTCCCAAAAGTAGGGTGCTTACAAGTGTCCTGTTGTTCATGCAGCCAGCCCTAATACTCCACAGCTGAAGGACAAGGCCTTGAGCTGAAAAGAGGATGCTAGTGAAAAGGCTAGCTACCCAGGAATCAAACATCCTTAGCATCTGATAGAATTCCCAGATACATGGAAGGCAGGCTTGGAAAGGAGTCACACTAGTAAAACAAAGGGGATGAGTCATTTTCAACTTGGTTCATGGCATATGGGTTTGGGGCATTTGACTTGACTTAGCCAATCAGCAGTGAGCACTTGGAATCTTGGTAAGAGTTTCAGTGAAGCAGGAGCAGTTAAGAAGTTTTCAAAGATGTGGAGCAGAGTCCAGGGGCATCATGACAAGTGTCTTATTTGGGAAGATACCAAGGGTGACTACCTACACTAACCAGTATGGTGAGGTGACTCTGCCTTGATCTTATCTTCCCAATTCCCCTGGTTTTGCCAGTTTGCCAAGCCTGCCTCTACACTTCCCATTGCTGGACTTCTCACTGGCAGTACAGAGGTTAAAAATCCGCCTGCCAATGCAGGGAACATGGGTTCAATCCCTAGTCTGAAAAGATCCCACGTGCCACAGGGCAACTAAGCCTGTGTGCCACAACTGCTAAGTCCAGGCTCGAGAGCCTGCAAGCCACAAGAGAAGCCACCACAATGAGAAGCCTGTGCACCGCAACGAAGAGTAGCACCCCCCGCCCCCTTGCCGCAACTAAAGAAAGTCCATGCACAGCAAGGAAGACCCAACACAGCCCAAAATACATAAATAAAAATTAAAGCAAAAAATAAATGTAATTCCCATTGTTCATTGCTGCTTTGGTATGTATGGCTAGAAACCAGAACACTGACTGGTAGAGTCACTCATCTGTCTGCCCGTGTGGGCCCCCAGCACTAGTGACCTTAAGTTTCTTCAGCCTCTGGGACCACAGAAAGCTGCATCCCACTACTATGCTCTCTCAGCACCTTGTGCATGCCTCTAACGTGCCACCCATGACCCTCCATCTGCTTTTCTGCCTGCCCAGACTGATCCTGGCTCCTTCAAAGTTAAGAAAGGGACTTCCCTGGTGGTCCAATGGCTAAGAACCCAAAGTCCCAATGCAGGGGAGTTAGGTTTGATTCCTGGTCAGGGAACTAGATCCCACATGGCCCAACTAAAGATCCTGCATGCCACAACCAAGACCAGCTAAAGAAATTAATTAATTAAAAAAAAATAAGAGATTGGTAAAATTAGAGATACCAAGGGAACATTTCATGCAAAGATGGGCTCGATAAAGGACAGAAATGGTCTGGACCTAACAGAAGCAGAAGATATTAAGAAGAGGTGGCAAGGATACAGAGAAGAACTGTACAAAAAAGATCTTTATGACCCAGATAATCATGATGATGTGATCACTCATCTAGAGCCAGACATCTTGGAATGTGAAGTCAAGTGGGCCTTAGAAAGCATCACTACGAACAAAGCTAGTGGAGGTGATGGAATTCCAGTTGAGCTGTTTCAAATCCTGAAAGATGATGCTGTGAAAGTGCTGCACTCAATATGCCAGCAAGTTTGGAAAACTCAGCAGTAGCCACAGGACTGGAAAAGTCAGTTTTCATTCCAATTCCAAAGAAAGTCAATGCAAAAGAATGCTCAAACTACTGCACAATTGCACTCATCTCACATGTTAGCAAAGTAATGATCAAAATTCTCCAAGCCAGACTTCAGCAATACGTGAACCGTGAACTCCCTGATGTTCAAGCTGGTTTTAGAAAAGGCAGAGGAAACAGAGATCAAACTGCCAACATCTGCTGGATCATGGAAAAAGCAAGAGAGTTCCAGAAAAACATCTATTTCTGCTTTATTGACTATGTCAAAGCCTTTGACAGTGTGGATCACAATAAACTGTGGAAAATTTTGAAAGAGATGGAAATACCAGACCACCTAACCTGCCTCTTAATAAATCTGTATGCAGGCCAGGAAGCAACAGTTAGAACTTGACATGGAACAACAGACTGGTTCCAAATAGGAAAAGGAGTATGTCAAGGCTGTATATTGTCACCCTGCTTATTTAACTTATATGCAGAGTACATCATGAGAGACGCTGGACTGGAAGAAGCACAAGCTGGAATCCAGATTGCCGGGAGAAATATCAATCACCTCAGCTATGCAGATGACACCACCCTTATGGCAGAAAGTGAAGAGGAGCTAAAAAGCCTCTTGATGAAAGTGAAAGAGGAAAGTGAAAAAGTTGGCTTAAAGCTCAATATTCAGAAAACAAAGATCATGGCATCTGGTCCCATCACCTCATGGGAAATACATGGGGAAACAGTAGAAACAGTGTCAGACTTTATTTTTGAGGGCTCCAAAATCACTGCAGATGGTGACTGCAGCCATGAAATTAAAAGATGCTTACCCCTTGGAAGAAAAGTTATGACCAACCTAGATAGTATATTCAAAAGCAGAGACATTACTTTGCCGACTAAGGTCCATCTAGTCAAGGCTATGGTTTTTCCAGTGGTCATGTATGGATGTGAGAGTTGGACTGTGAAGAAGGCTGAGTGCCGAAGAATTGATGCTTTTGAAGTGTGGTGTTGGAGAAGACTCTTGAGAATCCCTTGGACTGCAAGGAGATTCAACCAGTCTATTCTAAAGGAGATCAACCCTGGGATTTCTTTGGAAGGAATGATGCTAAAGCTGAAGCTCCAGTACTTTGGCTACCTCATGTGAAGAGTTGACTCATTGGAAAAGACTTTGATGCTGGGAGGGATTGGGGGCAGGAGGAGAAGGGGATGACCGAGGATGAGATGGCTGGATGGCATCATGGACTCAATGGACATGAGTCTGAGTGAACTCCAGGAGTTGGTGATGGACTGGGAGACCTGGCGTGCTGCGATTCATGGGGTCGCAATGAGTCAGACACGACTGAGCGATTGAACTGAACTGAATATTTGGCGTTGGCATTTCAGATTCAATCTCACTGTGCAGGCTAAGTCACTTCAGTCATGTCCGAGTCTTTGTGACCCTATGGACTATAGGCTGCCAGGCTCCCTGTCCACGGAATTCTCCAGGCAAGAATCCTGGAATGGATTGCTGTGCCCTTCTCCAGGGGCTCTTCCAGACTCAAGGGATCAAACCCGGGTTTCTTACATCTCTTGCATTGGCAGGCAGGTTCTTTGCCACTAGCGCCACCTGGGAATCTCAGTCTCACTAGCACCTGATAAACATTTTTTTTTAACATACTTTTTTGCAGAGTTGTTTCCTATCTCCCTTAACCTCTTTCTCATTTTTGAGGATTTGAGAATAATATGGCTCCCAGAGGAAATGGAGGAACAGTGTATGAAATAGAACCAGGGATCTTTTGGATTCCTTCAGGTGCCATAGTTTTGAGATGCCCTGAGACCCTAGTCCTATCCACTCTTGGATTAGTTCTCCTCCCTCTAGGCAAACACTCTGCTACCTTCATTTTTGTACCAGAATCACCATTTCTGTAAGTCTTCCAACAAGTAATTGAAAGTTGAATGAATTCTAATCTAACCTTTTTTAATTTATTTTTTTTATGAATTAACTAGACTCCCCTAAGGCAGTATTAGGCCCACTAAGACTCCTGCTAATACCTCCTCAAGCATTCTAAATCATGAGATTACACAAAGGGCCCTTCCACAACTCTTGCTGAACATCCACTTCTCTAATTTCTTGCTGGTTCCTGGAAACTCCATCTCCAGCAGGCAATATTACTTAATTAACAATATTTGTCTACAAGCTTTAAGTAAGATTTTCTAATTGCAACAGTTTCACATCACTTTTGTTCATGTTGATAAGTTATTTAAACATCATGAATAATTCAGATTGAGGTTTTGAATTGTTAATCAGAATAATGATAGCTGCAGTTCAACAACTTCACTTGCAGTGACTTTGAAAAAGGCTCTGAAACCATTTCCTTCAACAGCCTGAGGTTCTGCTCTCAACGCAAAACAAGAAATTGCCAAAATTGCCAAATAGTGACTATGTTTGTGTTAACTTTGGACATAGTAATACAGTGCAGACTGATTTCACTCCGTGGCTACATTTCACAATTGCAAATATCACTGCATTCTCTCTCACATTGATTTGCAATCTCTCTATTAGTTCAGCTCAGTTCAATCACTCAGTTGTGTCCAACTCTTTGCGATCCCATGAATCACAGCACGCCAGGCCTCCCTGTCCATCACCAACTCCCGGAGTTCACTCAGAGTCGTGTCCATCGAGTCAGTGATGCCATCCAGCTATGTCATCCTCTGTCGTCCTCTTTTCTTCCTGCCCCCAATCCCTCCCAGCATCAGAGTCTTTTCCAATGAGTCAATGCTTCACATGAGTGGCCAAAGTATTGGCATTTCAGCTGTAGCATCATTCCTTCCAAAGAAATCCCAGGGTTGATTTCCTTCAGAATGGACTAGTTGGATCTCCTTGCAGTCCAAGGGATTCTCAAGAGTCTTCTCCTACACCACACTTCAAAAGCATCAATGCTTCAGCATTCAGCTTTCTTCACAGTCCAACTCTCACATCCATCCATGACCACTGGAAAAACCATAGCCTTGACTAGATGGACCTTAGTCGGCAAAGTAATGTCTCTGCTTTTGAATATGCTATCTAGGTTGGTCATAACTTTTCTTCCAAGGAGTAAGCATCTTTTAATTTCATGGCTGCAATCACCATCTGCAGTGATTTTGGAGCCCAAAAAAATAAAGTCTGACAATGTTTCTACTGTTTCCCCATCTATTTCCCATGAAGTGATGGGACCAGATGCCATGATCTTCGTTTTCTGAATGTTGAGCTTTAAGCCAACATTTTTAGTCTCCTCTTTCACTTTCATCAAGAGGCTTTTTAGTTCCTCTTCACTTTCTGTCATAAGGGTGGTGTCATTTGCATACCTGAGGTTATTGATATATCTCCCAGCAATCTTGATTCCAGCTTGTGTTTCTTCCAGCCCAGCATTTCTCATGATGTACTCTGCATATAAGTTAAATAAGCAGGGTGACAATATACAGCCTTGACGTACTCCTTTTCTTATTTGGAACCAGTCTGTTGTTTCATGTCCAGTTCTAACTGTTGCTTCCTGACCTGCATATAGGTTTCTCAAGAGGCAGGTTAGGTGGTCTGGTATTCCCGTCTCTATTAGTGCATACCCTAAAAGACAGAAACAGTGTGGCCCTAACAGAAGCAGAAGATATGAAGAAGAGGTGGCAAGAATACACAGAAGAACTATGCAAAAAAAGATCTTCATGACCCAGATAATCACAATGGTGTAATCACTCACCTAGAGTCAAATATCCTGGAGTAAAGTCAAGTAGGCCTTAGGAAGCATCATTAGGAACAAAGTTAGTGAAGGTGATGGAATTCCAGCTGAACTATTTCAGATCCTAAGAGATGAGGCTGTGAAAGTACTGCACTCAATATGCCAGCAAATTTGGAAAACTCAGCAGTGGCCACAGGACTGGAAAATGTCAGTTTTCATTCCAATCCCAAAAGGCAATGCCAAAGAATGTTCAAACTATTGCACAATCACACTCATTTCACATGCTAAGTAATGCTCAAAATTCTCCAGGTGAAGCTTCAACAACACATCAACAGAGAACTCCCAGTTGTTCAAGCTGGACTTAGAAAAGGCCGAAGAACTAGAGATCAAATTGCCAACATCTGTTGAATCAGAGAAAAAGCAAGTAAGTAAGTGTTAGTCACTCAGTCATGCCTGACTCTTTGCAACCCCATGGACTGCAACCCACCAGGGTCCTGTGTCCATGAGATTTTCCAGGCAAGGATACTGGAATGGGTTGCCATTTCCTTCTCCAGGGAATCTTCCCAACCCAGTGATCAAACCCAGGTCTCCTGTACTGCAGGCAGATTCTTTACCAACTGAGCTACAAGGGAAGTCCTAGAAGAAAAAAAAAAAAAGTAAGAGAATACCAGAATAACATCTATTTCTGCTTCATTGACTATGCTAAAGTCTCTGACTGTGTAGATCACAACAAACTGTGCAAAATTCTGAAAGAGATGGGAATACCAGACTACCTGACCTGCCTCCTGAAAAATCCATATGCAAATCAAGAAGGAACAGTTAGAACCAGACATGGAACAACTGACTGGTTCCGAATTGGGAAAGGAGTCTGTCAAGGTGGTGTATTGACACCCTACTTATTTAATTTATATGCAGAGTATATCATGCAAAATGCCAGGTTGGATGAAGCACAAGCTGGATTCAAGATTGCTGGGAGAAATATCAATAACCTCAGATATGCAGATGACACCACCCTTATGGCAGAAAGCTAAGAGGAACTAAAGAGCCTCTTGATGAAAGTGAAAAAGGAGAGTGAAAAAGCTGGCTTAAAACTCAGCATTCAAAAAACTAAGATCATGGATCTGGTGCCATCACTTCATGGCAAATAGATGGGAAACGATAGAAGCAGTGACAGACTTTATTTTTTTGGGCTCCAAAATCACTGCAGATGGTGACTGCAGCCATGAAATTAAAAGACATTTTCTCCTTGGAAGAAAAGCAATGACAAACATAGACAGTGTATTCAAAAGCAGAGACATTACTTTGCCGACAAAGGTCCATAAGTCAAAGCTACGATTTTTCCCATAGTCATGTAGGGATGTGAAAGTTGGAACATAAAGAACATTGAACACTGAACAATTGATGATTTTGAACTGTGGTGTTGGAGAAGACTCTTGAGAGTCCCTTGGACTGCAAGGAGATCAAACCAGTCAATCCTAAATGAAATCAATCCAGAATATTCATTGGAAGGACTGATGCTGAGGCTGAAGCTCCAATACTTTGGCCACCTGATGGGAAAAGCTAATTCATTGGAAAAGTCCCTGATGCTGGGAAAGATTGAAGGCGGGAGGAGAAGGGGAAGACAGAGGACAAGATAGTTAGATGTCATCACCCACTCAATGGAGATGGGTTTGAGCAAGCTCCAGGAGATGGTGATTAACAGGGAAGCCTGGCGTGCCACAGGCCTGGGTTTGCACAGAGTTAGACACAACTGGCACTTCACTTCAGTACTGTTGCCTGGAAAATCCCATGGACACAGGAGCCTGGTAGGCTGCAGTCCATGGGGTCGCTACTAGTCGGACACGACTGAGCAACTTCATTTTCACTTTTCACTTTCATGCATTGGAGAATGAAATGGCAACCCACTCCAGTGTTCTTGCCTGGAGAATCCCAGGGATGGGGGAGCCTGGTGGGCTTCTTGTCCATGGGGTCACACAGTCGGACGCAACTGAAGCGACTTAGCAGCAGCAGCAGCAGACAGAACTGAGTGGCTGAACAACAACTAAAAGACAATGGAAACACCCCTTTCTGTTTAAGGACTATCAAGTAAGCAGAATTTAACAAGTGTCTCAATCCGAGAACAGTTAAGATTGCTGTCTATGCAGAATAGTCCTGGCCTCACCTATACCCCTTGGCAGATGACTCACTTTCCAATTTGTTACACCAGGTTTCTGTTTTCAAAACAAGCCCTATCTTGCATGTCCTGGCATGCAAGTGGCACCTGATAGATCCACTTGGATGTCCCATCATCTCAGTACACCCACAGTTTAACTGATTGCCTGAAGCTCAGGTATTTTTTTTACCAAGTACTGTGTCTTGGTTAATGATGGGGAAACAGCAGGGTATAGTAGTTAAAAGCACATCAGTTAAAGTATTGGATTGGCCAATGAGTTCATTTGGGTTTTTTCCATAAGATGGTATGGAAAACCTGAACAAAATTTTTGGCCAACCTAATAATTCCCAGCTGGAAATCCTAACTCAGCACTTATAGCTACATAACTTGAACAGTCTTCTTAAGCTCTCTGTGCTCCAGTTAACCTCATCTGTAAGATGAGCATGATAATACCAGCACTTATTTCATAGGATTAAATGAGTTAGCATTTCTAAAGCATTTAGACCAGCTCCTGGCCCATAATAGGCATTTTAAAAGTGTTAGTGAAAATGCCATCTCCCTCCAGCCCATCAAATGGCCCTGGTAACTACCTTCCCTCCATCTTTTTTCACCTGTTTCATGTGCCACCTTGCCCATGAATCTCCCCTTTATCACATCAGCACACAGTGGTCCCTCCCTTTCTCAGCTGCAAGTAGCACATGGAGCTGATAGAGTTCTGTTCCCTTGTTGGTACATGTCTGCCATATTCATTATGTCTGCCCCCCATTTGTCATTCCTTCTGGGGTAGTTATCCTTGGGTGTTGGTGGACTTTGTTTCTCTTTTATTAATCACTGAAGATCAGGGCTTTCATAATTCCCAGCTGGCCCAGTGCTAAGCATGTAGTAAGCATTATATAACTGGCAATTATTTGTTTTGGTAGGAGTGAAAGAGGAAAAAGAACAAAGATTATGACAGAAAAACATAAGAAGCACTGAGCCTGAGAGAATAGGTCATGTTTCCTAGCCCTCTGCACTCTCAGATCATAACCTTCCTCACAGTTTAATTTTTTGTTTAATGATTATATCCTCTGCTAGAATGTAAAACCTCCATAAAGGTGAAGGTCATGGGAATGCATTTCCACTGCTTCTAGGATTCTTAACTGTAACTATGTGGCTATTACTCTGATAATACCTCTGGTTATGGGCAGTTATGTTTATATGATACTGAATAGCCTGAATGTGAGGAGATTTTTTTAATTTACTATTAATCACCAAAAGACTTCCCAGGTGGCACAGTGGTAAAGAACCTGCCTGCAATGCAGGAGATGCAGGTTCAATCCCTGGGTCAGGAAGATCCCCTGGAGAAGGAAACGGCAACTCACTCAAGTATTCTTGCCTGGGAAATCCCACGGGCAGAGGAGCCTGGCGGGCTACAGTCCATGGGGTCGCAAAGAGTCAGACACAACTGAGTTCTGAAGGTGGTGGTGTTAATCACCAAGTCATTGCGGTTAGATTTCTGCAAAGAAGAGAACTATTTACACAGGGCTAATAAATGACTCTCTGCCTGTAGTTCAACTCCACAGATTTTTAATAGCCTAGATCTGAAATTCAGCATTAAGGAATTGACTGTTTTACCTTAACTTCACAAATGTATTTCTTTTCTAACACATAGGAGAAATCTATCAATTCAGTTTACTGTTGAAATAAGAATGAAGGAAAAAACCTGAAATCATCAGAATTTACCATGTCACCAAGCACCATTTGTCTCTGCAATTTACCCTGACAAGCATCTCATAGTTTGACTGGGGTAGAATAAGATACCTTAAGAGTGATTGACATTTGTTTCCATTAATTTGTGGAACTAAGAAATAAAAAATTTAATAACCACAAATTATTCTCATGACATTTCAACTGTTTTAAGCATTTGAGCAGATTGGCAGTGAATAGAATGTCCTATTTAAGTATATTCAATCTAAAACACCTCATTTGCCCTATAAAGAAAGACAACCATTAGTGAAAAGTTTATTTTTCAAAATTCAAAAAGTAGCTGAAACATGCCATGATTTTTCAGAGAGCATGCTTTGATGACCCAGATTTTTCTTGTGAGCTACTCAAAAGAGAATCTCTAGAATGGCTATCAAAGTACATGAAAGACACTAACCTATGAAACAGAAAGTTAGAGACCATTCAGGAAGGAATCATGACTCATACAGTTACCCTTCTTATAATGCTTATCAATGTCAGGCAGCATATTTCAGCCAGAGACTTCTCTAACCACTGACTCATTAAAGCTCCTATTAACATATACTTTTCAAAAAAATTTAAAAAGCTGGGCTTCCCTGGTAGCTCAGTGGTAAAGAATCCATCTGCAATGCAGGTGACACAAATTCTATCCCTGAACTGGGAAGATCCCACATGCTGCAGAGCAACAAAGCCCATGAATGCAGGAATTACTGAAGCCCACAGGCCCTAGAGCTTGTGCTCTGCAACAAGAGAGTAGCCCCTGGTCACCACAACTAGAGAAAAAGCCCATGTAGCAACAAAGACCCAGCTCAGGCAAAAATTAAAAAAAAAAATTTAAGTTAGAAACCTGCTGCTCTTATAAACACAAAATAGACACATGTCAAAATTTCCATTCAACTCAATTAATTAGTGAGCCAGTAAGTAAAAAGAGAAATAGAGTCAGATACTCCATAGAAGGCTAAAATAAGTTTGCTAATAGTTTCAAAACTGGCAAATGTCCTGCTAGGCAATAAATAGTACCTTTAAGGGTGATCAATTTTATGGGTAGGAATTATTTGCTTGGTCCCCAAACATAATTTGTGATATCAAATTTCATACAAGCTAATTTCTACCTTTACAAGGCTGTGAAAATTTCTAATTAATAGGAAATAAGAAGTTTAACAAAGATATAGCCTCCTCTCTGGAAAATTAGATAGTCCCCAAGAGGGGTGGGCCTGCTAGAAACATGCAATATTGCACTGAAAAAGCACTCAGTAATGATTGGAAAAAATCCCCTGGAGGGCGAAATGGCAACTCACTCCAGTATTCTTGCCTGGAAAATTCCATTGACAGAGAAGACTAGCGGGCTACAGTCCATGGGGTCACAAAGAGCCATGACTTGGCAATTGAGTACACGTACACACACCATGCTAGCCTACTTAGCTTGGCTGCCATAACAAAGTGCCATAGACTAGGTGGTTTAACCTACAGAAATTTATATCTTACAGTTCTAGAGGCCAGAAATCCAAGATCAAGTTTCCAGCAAAGGTAGGTTTTCTTCTGGGGTCTTTTATTTTGACTTGATTTGACTTGCATGTAGCCACCACTGAGCCCTTACAGTGCAATCACAGAGCTCCCTCTGCCTCTTCTTTTAAAGGCATTAATCCCATCTTGAAGGCCCCATCTCAGGACCCCTTCTAACTCTAATTGTTATAATGGTATTTTTTATTTGGTTATTTAAGATGATAAGCAAATTCATGCCTACAGAATAATACTCTTTTGAAAGAATAATCATCACCAAACCTGACACTCAGGGGTATGGTCATACAGATTATTGAAATATTTAAACAATTTTATATGAGTTGGTTACCTGTAACTGCCTCAAGTCTCCCAAAGGCTCTTTCCCTCCCTCTGAATTCCAAATACTGCTGGGCCTGCCCACCATCCAGTTACTAAATGTATAACATCTCTAAGTAGTGGCAGTTCAGATTGATCTTTACTCGTACCCTATTATTTAGAATGTTTAAATATCAACTCTAATTCATAACCACTAAGTCTTGACCTCTTAATATATGCCACCATCATGTTAAGTCTTTATTTGAATTGCTTTATACATTCCCTGCATATCGGAGGTTCTTGATATTCCTCCCAGCAATCTTGATTCCAGCTTGTGCTTCTTCCAGCCCAGCATTTCTCATGATGTACTCTGCATAGAAGTTAAATAAGCAGGGTGACAATATACAGCCTTGACGTACTCCTTGTCCTATTTGGAACCAGTCTGTTGTTCCATGTCCAGTTCTAACTGTTGCTTCCTGATTTGCATATAGGTTTCACAAGAGGCAGGTCAGGTGGTCTGGTATTCCCATCTCTTTCAGAATTTTCCACAAGTTTATTGTGATCCACACAGTCAAAGGCTTTGGCATAGTCAATAAAGCAAAAATATATGTTTTTCTGGAACTCTCCTGCTTTTTGCGTGATCCAGCAGATGTTGGCAATTTGATCTCTTGTTCCTCTGCCTTTTCTGAAACCAGCTTGAACATCTGGAAGTTCACGGTTCATTATTGCTGAAGCCTTGCTTGGAGAATTTTGAGCATTACTTTACTAGCATGTGAGATGAGTGCAATTGCACAGTAGTTTGAGCATTCTTTGGCATTGCCTTTCTTTGGGATTGGAATGAAAACTGACCTTTTCCAGTCCTGTGACTACTGCTGAGTTTTCCAAACTTGCTGTCATATTGAGTGCAGCACTTTCACAGCATCATCTTTCAGGATTTGAACTAGCTCAACTGGAATTCCATCACCTTCACTAGCTTTGTTCATAGTGATGCTTTCTAAGGCCCACTTGACTTCACATTCCAGGATGTCTGGCTCTAGGTGAGTGATCACACCATCGTGATTATCTGGGTCTTGAAGCTCTTTTTTGTACAGTTCTTCTGTGTATTCTTGCCACCTCTTCTTAATATCTTCTGCTTCTGTTAGGTCCATACCATTTCTGTCCTTTATGGAGCCCATCTATGCATGAAATGTTCCCTTGGTATCTCTAATTTTCTAGTCTTTCCCATTCTATTGTTTTCCTCTATTTCTTTGCTTTGATTGCTGAGTAAGGCTTTCTTATCTCTCTTTGTTATTCTTTGGAATTCTGCATTCAGATGCTTATATCTTTCCTTTTGTCCTTTGCTTTTCACCTCACTTCTTTTCACAGCTATTTGTAAGGCCTCCGCAGACAGCCATTTTGCTTTTTTGCATTTCTTTTCCATGATGGTCTTAATCCCTGTCTCCTGTACAATGTCACAAACCTCCGTCCATAGTTCATCAGGCACTCTGCCTATCAGATCTAGTCCCTTAAATCTATTTCTCACTTCCATTGTATAATCATAAGGGATTTGATTTAGGTCATACCTGAATGGTCTAAAGATTTTCCCCACTTTCTTCAATTTGAGTCTGAATTTGCCAATAAGGAGCTCATGATCTGAGCCACAGTCAGCTCCCAGACTTGTTTTTGTTGACTGTATAGAGCTTCTCCATCTTTGGCTGCAAAGGATATAATCAATCTGATTTCGGTGTTGACCATCTGGTGATGTCCATGTGTAGAGTCTTCTCTTGTGTTGTTGGAAGAGGGTGTTTGCTATGACCAGTGCGTTCTCTTGGCAAAACTCTATTAGTCTTTGCCCTGCTTCATTCCATACTCCAAGGCCAAATTTGCCTGTTACTCTAGGTGTTTCTTGACTTCCTACTTTTGCATTCCAGTCCCCTATAATGAAAAAGACATCTTTTTTGAGTGTTAGTTCTAAAAGGTCTTATAGGTCTTCATAGAACCGTTGAACTTCAGCTTCTTCAGCATTACTGGTTGGGGCATAGACTTGGATTACTGTGATATTGAATGGTTTGCCTTGGAAACGAACAGAGATCATTCTGTCGTTTTTGAGATTGCATCCAAGTACTGCATTTCAGACTATTTTGTTGACCATGATGGCTACTCCATTTCTTCTATGGGATTCCTGTCTGCAGTAGTAGATGCAGATGACACCACTCTTATGGCAGAAAGTGAAGAGGAACTAAAAAGCCTCTTGATGAAAGTGAAAGAGGAGAGTGAAAAAGTTGGCTTAAAGCTTAACATTTAGAAAACTAAGATCATGGCATCTGGTCCCATCACTTCATGGGAAATAGATGGGGAAACAGTGGAAACTGTGTCAGACTTCATTTTCTGGGGCTCCAAAATCACTGCAGATGGTGATTGCAGCCATGAAATTAAAAGACGCTTACTCCTTGGAAGGAAAGTTATGACCAACTTAGATATCATATTGAAAAGCAGAGACATTACTTTGCTAACAAAAGTCCATCTAGTCAAGGCTATGGTCTTTCCAGTAGTCATGTATGGATGTGAGAGTTGGACTGTGAAGAGAGCTGAGCACCAAAGAATTGATGCTTTTGAACTGTGGTGTTGGAGAAGACTCTTGAGAGTCCCTTGGACTGCAAGGAGACCCAACCAGTCCATCCTAAAGGAGATGAGTCCTGGGTGTTCATTGGAAAGACTGATGCTAAAGCTGAAACTCCAGTACTTTGACCACCTCATACGAAGAGTTGACTCATTGGGAAAGACCCTGATGCTGGGAGGGATTGGGGGCAGGAGGAGAAGGGGATGACAGAGGATGAGATGGCTGGATGGCATCACCGACTCAACGGACATGAGTTTGAGTAAACTCTGGGAGTTGGTGATGGACAGGGAGGCCTGGCGTGCTGAGATTCATGGGGCCTCAAAGAGTCAGACACGACTGAGCGACTGAACTGACTGACTGACTGATACATTCCCTATCACCACCCTTTGTAGCAAATGTTAATATCATCCCCATTACACAGTTGAGGAAACTGAAGCTCAGAGGAGTCAATAACTTGTCCTAGGCCAAATGGTGAGTGATGGAGTCAGGACCTAAACCAAGCAATCCAACCTTGGAGCCTGTACCCCATTCTGCTTCTCCAGCCCTGGAGAGGCTCTATCCTTGGCTTACAGCCTTGATCAGGGCACAAATATCTATTCAGCCTATAGCCCTCGCCTCCTATCCACTAAAGCAATGAGTAATCAAAGTTATCTCCTGGAACTGAACACCAAACTGCTGCTTATGTTCAATACTGAACAGTTGTTTACTTCTTCCAAGCTCTCTCTTATAAGGTATGACAAGAATGGGAAATTGTTGATTCCACTCTTTTCATACCAGTTTAAGTCATTTGTGCTATTCATATGTGTTCACTACATAATAATCACTTTGTGTCACCTATCTCACTTGGTAGCACTTAACCGAAATAATTGTCTGAGCATCCCTGATCATACTTCAAAAATAATGTTCAGAGGCACAAACAGTGAGTGGTCTTATGGTGGTCTTTATGTCAAGTCCTAATAATAAAATGATGATGAGGATGGAAACATAAGATTTTAAAGTGGAAAGTTAACAGATACACACTACTATGTATAAAACAGGTAAACTACAAAGTCTTACTGTACAGCATATGGAACTATTTTCAATATCTTATGTTAACCTACAAAGGAAAATAATCTGAAAAATAATATATATGTATATAAACATATTTGTGTGTGTATATATAACTGAGTCATTTTGCTATACAACAGAATAACACAACCTTCTAAATCAGCTATACTCCAATTTTTTAAAAAAGCACAAAGTCTCCTTAGACGCAATTGCTGTTGCTCTTCAGTTGCTAAGTCATGTCTGACTCTTTGTGACCCATGGACTGCAGAACACCAGGCCTCTCTGTCCTTCACCATCTCCCAGATCTTGCTCAAACTCATGTCCATTGAGTCAGTGATGCCATCCAACAATCTCAGCCTCTACTGTCCCCTTCTCCTCCTGCCCTCAATCTTTCACAGAATCAGAGTCTTATCCAATGAGTCAGCTCTTCTCATCAGGTGACCAAAGTCAGCTTTAGCATCAGTCCTTCCAGTGAATATTCAGGATTGATTTCCTTTAGGATTGACTGGTTTGATCTCCCTGCAGTCCAAGGGACTCTCAAGAGTCTTTGCCAACAGCACAATTCAAAAGCATCAATTTTTCAGCACTTTGCTTTCTTTGTAGTCCAGCTCTCACATCCATACATGACTACTGGAAAAACCATAGCTTTGACTATATGGACTGTTACCTGGTGTTTTTTTTGTTGTTGTTGTCATCTCTTTGTGTCTCCCCAAAATTTACATATGGAAACCTAATTCTGAGGTCTTTGAGAGATTATCAGGTCATGAGTGTAGAATCCCCATGAATGGAATTAATGACCTTTATAAAAGAAGCTCAGAGAGCACCCTTGTACTTTCTGCCATGTTGAGGACACACCTGTCTATGAACCAAGAAGTGCACGCTTCTCACCAGACACCAGATTGACCAGCAACTTGATATTAGACTTCCAGCCTAAGAACTGTGGGCAATAAATTTCTGTTGTCTGTAAGCCACCAAGTTTATGGTAGTCAGTTATAACATCCTGAACAGAAGAAGACACTAACTCATACACTCACCTTTCTTTTTATAGTAAAGTTTTGACACATCCTATATCATGGATGAACTTCAAAGACATTATGTGGTATAGAATGACCCAGACACAAATGGACAAATATTATACAACTCCACATATGTGAAATATCTGGGCTAAAATTCATAGAGACAGAGAGTAGAATAGAGTTTACCAGCAGACTGGAGAAGGAGGGTAGAGTGGGGAATTATTGCTTAATGGACACAGAGTTTCTGTCAGGGATGATGAAAAAGTTCTAGAAATAGTGGTAGTAATTTTACAACAATGTGACTTAAAGTAGCTGAATTGTACACTTAAAATGGTTAAAATTATAAATTTTATATTATATATATTTTGTCAGACTAATTTTTTTAATCCAACAAACTACTCATATCTGAGGAACTGACAAAACTCAGCCACTTTAAGAAAAAAAAAGCAGCAGAGGCAAGATAAAGATTTTTTTCACACATATGAAAACTGGTGATATTTCATCAGCAAACCATTATTACAAGAAATATTAAAGAAAGTCCTTTAGGCAGAAGGAAAATGATACCAGATGGAATTGTGGAAATATGATTCTATACCAAGGAATGAAAGTTCAGAAATGGTAACCACATGGGTAAATATATGAGGTGTATTTTATTATTGTCTCTTTAAAAGATAATTGACTAAGCAAAAATATCAGCAATGTAGTATGGAGTTTACAATACATGTGAAAGTAAAATATAGTAAGAGCACAGAGGTCAGGAAAGGAAAGAGTTATACTATTGAGAGGCTCTTATACTATACATAACACGTATAATATTACTTAAACATAAACAGTTTTGTTTTAAGCCATGTTGCCCAGCTTGTGAAATCTTAGTTCCCCAACCAGGGACTGAACCCAGGCCATGACAGTAAAAACCAAGATTAAATACAGAAGACAGAAATTACTGTAGGTAATACAGAAGGTTAAATGCTTTTTAAAAAAAAACACACAGTTTAAAGTTGGAGAAGGTTGAGTCCAAGTTCCCATCATTGTAAATGTGATGCAAAGTCAGGAGTTTCTACACCCATCGCCTCTGCTGCTAATTTTAAAGCCACTTCCATCCACAAATCCAGTGACCAGAGTGAGACGTGGAATCCAGCAACTGCTAATATTTGTTTCTGCTGCTGCTAAGTCGCTTCAGTCGTGTCCAACTCTGTGCAAACCCTTAGACGGCAGCCCACCAAGCTCTGCCATCCCTGGGATTCTCCAGACAAGAGCGCTGGAGTGGGTTACCATTGCCTTCTCCAGTGCATGAAAGTGAAAAAGGAAAGTGAAGTCGCTCAGTCGTGTCCGACTCTTAGCGACCCCATGGACCACAGCCTACCAGGCTCCTCCAACCATGGGATTTTCCAGGCAAGAGTACTGGAGTGGTTTGCCATTGCCTTCTCCAAATTTATTTCTATTAAAACTTAATTGTCCATCTCTGTCCACATTCTGCTGAGAGATGACATGCCCTGTCCTTCTGCTTTTCATGTCTCATGAAAGTTTGTCAAATAACTGAATCTATTCAGTGTTCAGGACCCTAGCTGCAAAAGAGTCAAGGTAATGCCACATTTTTAGCTTTCCAACTTCCCTAAAAAGAAGGAGGGCAAAATGAAGACAGAGAAAGTCAACCTATGTAACCAGTAAAGCTAAAACTAGTCAGTTTGGCTGACAGAATAATTGACTCACCATTTGAAATCATTTATTAACAAAAAATTACTTATTTCCATTTTACTTGAAAGTTTTTCAGTTTATAAAGTGATAACTCTTTTAAATACAAGTATGTATTGTATAAGTCTAATGCCAAAATCGGATTACAAACACATTTGCTTATTCCTGTGCATTTTATTAAAAAGTGTTCAAATCAGCGTGCTGCCCAAAAAGAAGTTGATCTTATTAGATACTTTTTTATACTACTGTACCTGTTAAATCTTGTTTGGCTTGCCTATAACATAGCAATGAAACACTATTGAAAATAGTTTCAGGCTACTTTTCCAGGTCACCAAAGTTTTTTGTGTGTGTCTGTGTGTGTTTTTTTCCCCTTTCAATGGCTAAAACAAAATGGGATTTAATATCCACAAGGCAAAATAACACAGGTAAAGTTAAAGATAAGTGAACCTAACTATATATGTTAAATGGGTTCAGGGATCTTGGAATGAATTAAATGTCTCAAAACATGTGGAAAACATGCATATGCCAATGAAAACATCTACTTATTCCATGGTCCATTAAGCCAAACAATATTTAGTACTTATTAAAATATTCTCATCAAAGCTTCTTTGAGCATTGGCACTATTACTTCTGAGCCGAGTCAGGTCACCAAGATTGGCCCAGGTGAAAATGACCACTGGTCTCAGTTGAGTTTTAGTTTCTCATCATGCCTCAGTCATGAAAAAGCAAGTAGACCTTGCAAAAGGTGGACCTAAGATTCCAGAAATGTAGTAATGTGAGTTGAACGGGCTCTTGAATCCATCGTGGTTCATCATAGGAGCTCAAATTTCAGTGGTCTCAGCAAACCCAGGTGGTCTGAAGAAAGAGTCAGCATTGCATAGAACTATGGGCTCACTGCTTCATGTTCTATTTCAGGCCAAATAATATCCAGCTGGGGAGAAGATATGTCATCTATACGTCTAGTTTATATGCCTGTAACTTAAAAAATTATATGGCATCTATTATATATCTTGGGGCTTCCCTGGTGGTTCAGAGGATAAAGCATCTGCCTGCAATGCAGGAGACCTGGGTTCAATCCCTCGGTTGGGAAGATCCCCTGGAGAAGGAAATGGCAACCCACTCCAGTATTCTTGCCTGGAGAATCCCATGGACAGAATAGCCTGGAGGGCTACAGTCCACAGGGTCACAAAGAGTCGGACACGACTGAGCGACTTCACTTCACTTTTATTATATATCTTGCAAATGTGGTTTGTAAAAACTCCTATAAGTAGGTGCTATTATCATCCCTTTTTATAAATGAGGAAACTAAGGCACAGAAAAATGAAATAATCTGTCCAAGTTCTCACAACTAATAAGTGGCCAAACAGAATTCCCATCCAGTTGGTCTGTTTCCAGAGTGCAGTATGCCAGTCCAAAATAGCCACAGCAAGCTGCTTCCATGAAATAATGTCTTATAATGCCACATTGTATATTTTCAAGTTTAATTTCTTGCTGTACGTTTAGCACTTCTCAAATTTCTGGTGCCATAGGTCTGAAAACAGAAACAGTTTTCCTTATTCTCCTTATCTCAAGTCAAAGCTGATATTTCAAATTACTCTCCAGATAGGGGCTTCCCAAGTGGTGCTAGTGATAAAGAACCTGCCTGCCAATGCAGGAGACATAGGAGAAGTGGGATTGATCCCTGGATCGGGAAGATCCCCTGGAGGAGGAAATGGCAACCCACTCTAATATTCCTGCCTGGAGAATTCCATGGGCAGAGAAGCCTAGTGGGCTACAGTCCATAGCATTGCAAAGGGTCAGACACGACTGAAGAGACTTAGCACAGCACAGGGTAGAGTCCATCTAGCTGTATGCAAATAAGACTAACTGTTTACAAATGGACGGGTTTCTGCATTCAGGCCACTACATGTTTACTTTTAAAGCATTTGTTTAAAGTTATTAAGTTCAGGGATTCTGCCAAAGTTGCTTACAAAAACATCAAACCCAAGTTTAATAGTCTTACAGAGAAGGGATATATTGACTCACATAATGGAACAGTACTGAGGTTTCAAGTGTGGCTTAATTCAGGACCCAGAGTGTGTTACTAGGATCCATACATTAGCTCTACAGTCCCAAGGCTTTCCTGATAATACAACCAATTGCCGCAACTGGATACCCTTAGCCCTGATTGGCCTGCCTGGAGTCACGTGACCTGCTTGGATCAAGCAGGATGCTGGGGTAAGTAGCACAGTGTCCGCTGTAGGAAGCAACAGGACCTCAGTCTCTAAGGTCTCAATAATCTCTTCCCCTGCTCCACATCTTTTCTGACTTAATAAAACAAACTTGAACTCAGAGCATTTCAGTTTTGTATTAAAGAAAGGATATATCTTTAAAAGGGCTTCCCTGGTGGCTCAGAGGTTAAATAAAGCGTCTGCCTCCAATGCGGGAGACCCAGGTTCGATCCCTGGGTCGGGAAGATCCCCTGGAGAAGGAAATGGCAATCCACTCCAGTATTCTTGCCTGGAGAATCCCATGGAGAGAGAAGCCTAGTAGGTTACAGTCCACGGGGTCGCAAAGAGTCGGACACGACTGAGCGACTTCACCTTCACCATATCTTAAAAAACACACAAAACACTATGCAGTCATTATCCTTCACATTTCCAATGTGAGATAGGTCAGTTCAGTTCAGTCACTCAGTCATGTCCGACTCTTTGTGACCCCATGGCCTGTAGCACGCCAGGCTTCCCTGTCCATCACCAACTCCCAGAACTTGCTCAAACTCATGTCCATTGAGTCGGTGATGCCATCCAACCATCTCATCCTCTGTCATCCCCTTCTCCTCCCATCCTCTATCTTTCCCAGTATCAGGGTCTTTTCCAATGAGTCAATTCTTCCCATCAGGTGGCCAAAGTATTGGAGTTTCAGCTTTAGCAACAATCCTTCCAATGAATATTCAGGACTGATTTCCTTTAGGATTGACTGGTTTGATCTCCTTGCAGTTCAAGGGACTCTCGAGAGTCTTCTCTACCACAGTTCAAAAGCATCAGTCCTTCAGTGCTCAGCTTTCTTTATAGTCCAGCTCTCATATCCATACATGACTACTGGAAAAACTATAGCTTTGACTAGATGGACCTTTGTCAGCAAAGTAATATTTCTGTGTTTTTAATATGCTCTCTAGGTTTGACATGCCTTTTCTTCCAAGGAGCAAGCGTCTTTTAATTTCATGGCTACAGTCACCATCTTCAATAAAGTCTCCCACTATTTCCATTGTTTCTCCACCTATTTGCCATGAAGTGATGGGACCAGATGCCATGATCTCAGTTTTCTGAATGTTGAGTGTCAAGCCAACTTTTTCACTTTTTTTGAAATAGGTCATGTCCCTCAAAATAGGAGCTTTATTTTTTTTTAATTTTTATTTTTACTTTATTTTACTTCACAATACTGTATTGGTTTTGCCATACATTGACATGAATTCGCCACAGGTGTACATGAGTTCCCAATCATGAACCCCTCTCCCACCTCCCACCCCATATCATCTCTCTGGATTGTCCCCGTACACCAGCCCTAAGCATCCTGTAACCTGTATCGAACATAGACAGGCAAAACATGGAGTTGTTCCTTTGGCCACATACATGAGAATCTACAGGAAGGGTGATATTGTAGAAATCAAGGGAATGGGTACTGTTCAAAAAGGAATGCCCCACAAAAGTTACCATGGCAAAACTGGGAGAGCCTACAATGTTACCCAGCATGCTGTTGGCATCATTGTAAACAAACAAGTTAAGGGCAAGATTCTTGCCAAGAGAATTAATGTGCGTATCGAGCATATTAAGCACTCTAAGAGCTGAGCTAGCTTCCTGAAACGTGTGAAGGAAAATGATCAGAAAAAGAAGGAAGCCAAAGAGAAAGGGACTTGGGTTCAGCTGAAGCACCAGCCTGCTCCATCCAGAGAAGCACACTTTGTGAGGACCAATGGAAAGGAATCTGAACTGTTGGAGCCCATCCCCTATGAATTCATGGCCTGATGGGTGTAAAAATAAAGACCTGGACTGTTAAAAAAAAAAATAGGAGCTTTATTAAGTCAGTATGTGCACAGAGTTTTCAGATGATTTTCTCAAAAGACTTCAATTTTAACTGTCTTATTGGACTCACAGGAAAAACAATTCATTACCAAAACATGTTTGCCAATGTTTCTCTTTTCTTTACAGTAGTTTTTTTTCTTTTTTCTTTTTCTTTTTTTATCTTCATAGCAAGTGATACCTGCTATGAAGAGATGAGGCTCCCATCCAATACTGAAAGCTCGCCTTTGCATTAAGCTTTGGTGACATCAGAGAATCCACACTATTAGGTCATTGGTTCTTTGAGAATAGCAGGAAGTCTTGTCCACAACTGAGTATTCAGGACCTACTACAGTGCCTAGGACATATGAAAATGTTCTTTTAATGCTTAATAAATGAATGAATGAATGATAACAGTCAATATTTAAGACTTACTGTCAGAAACTATTCCAAGGGTTTTATATTTATTAACTCAGTCTTTGTAAAAAAGCTTTTGGGGCAGATACAGCTATTATTCCCATTTATCAGATCAGAAATCTCACATACATAGTAAGTGATGAAATGATGTTTTATTTTTGTTTGCTTAATTTTTAAATTTTTAAAAACTTTGCTTAAGTATAGTTGATTTCCAATGTGTTCATGTCTTCTGTATAGCAAAGTGACTCAGTTATATGTATATAACTGTACACAGTATATGTATAAGAATTTTTCCTATTTTTTTCAATTATGGTTTGTTGGTGTTTTAACCAGGCAATCCAGCATGAGAACCCATGCTCTTAAGCACCATAATCCACTCAAGACACTGACACTTGTATCCATGGAGTAACAACAATATGTATAGTCTTAGGAGTGGGAGCTACATGGTGGATGCTGAGTCTCTTCCTTGTGAGACCTGTTTCTAAACAGCCCTTGGTATTAATTTGCTTCATCCCCATGGGTATCATTTCCCTTTCACCAAACACCTCCAGTTATCCCAACACACTTGTCACTCTCACAAGATCCCTTCCCCCTCTAATATTTCACAAGTTCTATACTTTTAAGATGTGTCCGAAAATAGTTAATTTCATATTGGGAAACAGAGGTCTCAAGCTCAAGTGTCTCTGGTTCTCACAGATAAAGGAATTTTGACAAGTGTGGTCAAATGTCACTGGCCTTTCCTGCCAAAGGGCATTTAGATGCAAAATACTTAATTTTTAGTTGTGGCCAAACAAAATGGTTGAGAGGCTGCACTAGGGACCAGCAGCTTTCAGCTCTTACACTGAGCTTAGAGATTTGGTCTAAGAAAACCTCACTGAGAAAGCCCCAGTGGTCTCAGAGGACACTCCTAAAATAAAATGAGAAGAAGACTGCTGAAGCTAAATCAAGTGAGGGGTACCAAGTTACCTGCAGTAGGAATCTCCAGTGCTCAGAGTTGACCTTTGTAGTTAGTTTTCCTTTTGTTTTTTAAAACAAGTTATACCTTAAATATCTCTTCTTGTAGATATTTATTTTAACTGTTACTTTCCCTTTTATATAAGTTGTGTATTTAATTTAAAATGATTGGTTTCTTTGTTTTAAGAAATGCAAAGGATTTGGAGCTAAAAGAATAAATGTTCCATTTTCCTCACTTTGGAATCCATTAAATATTAATAGAGTCAGAGCTTCTCCTTGACAATGATAACATCTGTCATTTTCTTAGGTCTTATCCTTTCCTTGCAGGAGCTCCACAGGCAACTCCCAAAGGAAAATTTCCTGAATGGAAACAATGGGAGGTCTCGAAGGGGGGAAGAGTACCCTTTCTGCGTGGAAATTGAACAGTCTGCATGTGTCCAAAGGAAGTCAATAAAAAACAAAAGCAAGCACAAGTATTAACCAAGAAGTACATCAAAAGCTGTAGTTTATGAAAATAGACTTACCAAACATCTTCAATTAAGAAGCTTAAAATGATTCTATACATTAAAAAAAAAAAAATAATAAGAGTAGAGGAATACCCAGACCTTTGATCACCTCCACTTTAGGAATGCTTAGGTTTATTTTTTCATTTTTGTATTCCAAGTCATCTAAAAATATGTTATTTAAAGAGATTTATGTTCAAACATCTTTTGATATTGATTTCTAACATAATTCCACAGTGATAAGAGAACAAACTCTGTATGATGTCAATGCCTTTAGACCATGAAATTTTCACACCTTGTTGTATGTCCCTGGGTAAGTTCCACTGTCTCCTGGTTTATAGTGTATGGGAACTTGAATAGAATTTGTATCCTAATTTGTGTGAAAATCGTATAAATCTTAGTTATGTTGAATTTGTTCACAGTGTTTTTCAGATGTACTATATCCTTCTACTTTTCTGTCTATTTTTGAGAGTTTGATATTAAAACTTCAACTAAAAATTTTAAAGTATCTACTTAAAAATAATTGTAATCTATCATGGAACTATATGTAACTATCTTCGGTATTTTCCAAGTCTCCTGTAAATATGTTATCGTACTTTCATAATTTAAAAAAAGAGAAAAATGCAAAAATATAAAAGCATAATTTAGAATGCTTTTAATCCATTCAGTAAAACATCAATTAACTAGGCTGTAATTAATTAGAACATTTCATTACCTAAATTTTGTTTTGTTTCTCAAATGTTTTCTTTAAAGAAAAGTAGCAATTAAAAATGATATTATAGGTTTCTTTCAAATAGATTGCAAAGACTATCTAGCAGTTAGCATAAATTCATCTCAATTTTCTATACCTTCTATATTTACAGGCTTGTTCCATAAAAAAAAGATTACTTTGAGATAAAGCTCAGAATCATCAAAAAAGATTTAATTTGAATCATTATGCTATATTCAAACTAAAGCAGAAGAGGGGCTCATACTTTTATCCATATGTACTTGAGAAAGATTTTAGTAGCAAATCAAAGTTGAGTAAACAAAGTATTCCATGCTTGGAGTATTCTACTTAAAAGAAGTCAACAGACACTGCGGTACACCAAATCAGATGTGAGGAAGACAGCTTTCCCCCATCCAGGAGGCCAGGTAAAGCCTCTGCGAAGTGAAAATCATTCCGTCATGTCTGACTCTTTGCGACCCCATGGACTATAGTCCATGGAATTCTTCAGGCCAGAATACTGGAGTGGGTAGCTTTTCCCTTCTGCAGGGGATCTTCCCAACCCAGGGATCAAACCCAAGTCTCCCACATTGCAGGTGGATTCTTTACCAGCTGAGCCACAAGGGAAGCCCAAGAATACTGGAGTGGGTAGCCTATCCCTTCTCCAGTGGATCTTCTTGACCGAAGAGTTGAACCAGGGTCTCCAGCATTGCAGGTGGATTCTTTACCAACTGAGCTAACAGGGAAGCCTTCGTAATTGACTATATGTGGGCTGATCTTTCACACATAGGATTTGGGGCTGCAGTTACACTTTGCAGAAAGCACGAAAAATTGTACCTTTATTGCTTCAACCTGGAAGGAACATATTTCAGTTCCTGCTACAGTCCAGTGGTCAAAGCTAGCCATACTGTTCTGTACAACTTCAAACAGGGCTGAGAATGATTATTTTTAGTGTGTTGAGGGGGTGCTAGAGAATGCGAGATATGATGAGCCCCAGTAATGACAACCATGGTGCAATAAGCAGACATAGCGGGCCCAGCTGAAACCATTAGGTGGCATTTCCAGGGCTTCAAAGAGCTCTGGTACCAAGTCCTTCATGTCTCAGTTCAGAAAGAATTCAGCAAGAGGCAAAATGATAGATATGAATATTAGAACAGGACGCTTGTGAGAACTACAAGCAGGTGGGCGAGAGAGTGTCTCCTCAAAAACTTAGTGGGTTACAGGTTTGTAATCAAAGGAAAAGCGGGGAAGGGGAAAGACCATTTTCTTTCTCATTTTTGAGTAGACATCATGCTTTCATCATCAGCAACTCCTCCAGTTTGGGCAGTAGAATTTTCTTGATTCTCTGTGGTCAACTCTGGACTGCCATGGCACTAAGGAAATAGTATCTCAGGTCTCAGTACAATGAGAGGGTCTTTACTTTGAAATGTCACCTTTCCATAAATTATTGTTTTTATGTGTGTAGAGAGCATATCCTGCATGCGTGCTCAGCCCCTCAGTCGTGTCTGACTCTCTGACTCCATGGACCGTAGCCTGCCAGGCTCCTCTGCCCATAGAATTTTTCAGGCAAGAATACTGGAGTTGGTTGCTATTTCCTCCTCTAGGGGATCTTCCCAACCCAGGGATGGAACCCAAGTCTCTTGAGTCTCCTACACTGGCAGGCAGATTCTTTACCACTGCACCGGAGAGCATGTTGTAGGGGTCATTAACTCACTGAGCTCACTGGACAGGACGTGGTCTCATGACACCATTGTTTTATTGTTTGGGGGCATGTCTTATGCTTCTGCTGCATGGTTTTGTTGCTAAGCAAGCCTATCTGGTTTTGTGGTTAAGCAAACCTGCTTTCTTCAGTGATCATTAACTTAGAAAGGTCATCCGTATTTTTTCTACTTACAATCCCCTAGTGGGATTAACTATTTAATCACCGACTTTCTTCCTTTACTCTGTCCTTATCACAACCAGTAGTCTGTATTTCTGCTCTAATTTCTCCTTGTGCAACTGGATGAGGAGTTCAGACTCCCATGAGTCCTGGAACTCTAATTTTAAGACAGAGGAGGCTGGGTGAAATTCTTCAAACCAGGCTTATCACTCAAAAATCAGTTCCTGCATCTTAATCCCCACTTGATTCTCTGTGCCTGCCTTCAGCTGATCAGGACCCGTGGGAGAGAAAGATAAGTGATTGGCCTCCTCCCAAAAATCCACATCTGGCAAAAATACAGAGTAAAATCAGACTTAGAGAACGAACTTATGTTACCAGGGTGAAGGGTGGAGGGAAGGGATGGTTAGGGAATTTAGGACCAACATGTACACACTGATATATTTAAAACAGGTAACAAATAAGGTCCTATTGTCTAGCACAGGGAGCTCTGTTCAATGTTATGTGGCAGCCGAGATGGGAGGAGGGTTTGGGGGAGAATGAAACATGTATATGTATGGCTGAGTCCCTTCACTGTTCACCTGAAAGTATCACAACATTGCTGATCATCTATACCCCAATATGGGCTTCCCTGGTGGCCCAGCAACAAAGAATCCACCTACCAATGCCTGCCAATGCAGGAGATGCAAGTTTGATCCCTGAGTTGGGAAGAACTTCTAGAGAAGGAGATGGCAACCCACTCCAGTATTCTTGTCTAGAAAATTCCACAGACAGAGGATCCTGGCTAGCTACAGTCCATGGGATATCAAGAGTCAAACATGATTTAGGAAGGAACTAAACAAGCAGTAACAATATCCCCTTACAAAGTAAAAAGTTTAAAAAAGACAGAATTGCATAACTAACAAGGACCTACTCTATAGCTCATGGAATTCTACTCAATATTACGTGGCAGCCTAGATGGAAGGAGAATGGCATATATATGTAAGGCTGAGTCCCTTTACGGTTCACCTAAAACCACCACAACATTGTTAATCAGCCAGACTCTGATAAAATAAAAATATTTTTTAAAAATGTAGCTGCTAAGTCACTTCTGCTACTGCTAAATCACTTAAGTCGTGTCCGACTCTGTGAGACCCCATAGACGGCAGCCCGCCAGGCTCCCCCATCCCTGGGATGCTTCAGGCAAGAACACTGGAGTGGGTTGCCATTTCCTTCTCCAATGCATGAAAGTGAAAAGTGAAAGTGAAGTCACTCAGTCATGTCTGACTCTTAGCGACCCCATGGACTGCAGGCTCCTCCGTCCATGGGATGTTCCAGGCAAGAGTACGGGAGTGGGGTGCCATTACCTTCTGAGGTGGAAAGTTCTTCACCCTATCCAAGATTGTGTGTTATGAGTAAGGATTAACAGTTCACATTTCTGAGAAGAAACTGAAGCTATTCAATACCAAACTGTCATCTGTGCCCACTCCTTCTGTCCCCATTATGCATTCTGCATGGGAAAAACAAAAGTGTTGACACAGAACTCATCCAAACAGCCTCCAGATGTACAGTCTTATTACAAATTCCCACAAGATACTCTGGAGAAATAATTCATCTTCCAGTCCAATTAGACATAAAGCAGAAAATCAGGAAACACAGAGAGGATACTGAGTTGATGAAAGGACCATTTTGCTTAAAAAATTACCTGCATAATTCAACAAATGGAAATTCTCTTACACTTGGTACACTATGTTGGAGTCAACAGAGTCATTTGAGGTTCTTATTTTCTCTGTCTAGCCTTCTCTAAATTCTTTTCCTGTAAGTGCTTCCATTTTTCCTTTTTACAGCGGAAGATGGCTATATTTCTAAGGTTTAGAGGAGAAACAAGACATTTTCCATGTCAGAAAAGAGTGCTGCAATTGGGGAAACAATATTTACTGCAATAATTCAGTTATGTTCAGTAACTTATGTTACTTTTGTAGAAAATCTTAGCTTTCCATGATATAAAACATTAGGGTTACAACTAAGTTTAAAAAAAAATACAAAATGTAGAAAACTCCTTAGAAGCTATTTTTAATTTTTTTTTGTTCATTTATAACTTATTTTTAATTGGAGGATCATTGCATTACAATATTGTGTTAAGTTTCTGTTGTTCAACAATGTAAATCAGCTACAATATAAGAATATATATATCTCCTCTCTCTTGACCCTTCCCCAGAGGCCACTTTACCAACATATAAACCGGCTTTGTCTTTGGATGATGAGATTTCAAGTGATTTCCTGGGCTAATGGTGCTAGGATCCTTAGAGTGATTTACATTTTACTCCGTTGGGGCCCTGATAAGCTGTCTGGGAAATCAGTTTCTCTTTAATCGACCCCTCTGACCCTGAAGTCTCTCTTCCTCTTGTTTTGCTTTTCAACTTTATTGAGGAATATTTGACAATTGAAGTTGTAATATATTTACACAAGATAATGTTTTGATATAATATATACTGTAAAATTATTCCCATTTCTGAGCTAATTAAAATACCTAATCAGTTCAGTTCAGTCGCTCAGTCATGTCCAACTCTGTGACCCCATGAATCACAGCATGCCAGGCCTCCCTGTCCATCACCAACTCCCGGAGTTCACTCAGACTCACATCCATCGAGTCGGTGATGCCATCCAGCCATCTCATCCTCTGTCGTCCCCTTCTCCTCCTGCCCCCAATCCCTCCCAGCATCACAGTCTTTTCCAGTGAGTCAACTCTTCCCATGAGGTGGCCAAAGTACTGGAGTTTCAGCTTTAGCATCATTCCTTCCAAAGAAATCCCAGGGTTGATCTTCAGAATGGACTGGTTGGATCTCCTTGCAGTCCAAGGGACTCTCAAGAGTCTTCTCCAACACCACAGTTCAAAAGCATCAATTCTTCAGCTCTCAGCTTTCTTCACAGTCCAACTCTCACATCCATCTATGACCACTGGAAAAACCATAGCCTTGACTAGACGGACCTTTGTTGGCAAAGTAATGTCTCTGCTTTTCAACATGCTATCTAGGTTGGTCATAACTTTCCTTCCAAGGAGTAAGCATCTTTTAATTTCATGTCTGTAATCACCATCTGCAGTGATTTTGGAGCCCCCAAAATTAAAGTCTGACACTGTTTCCACTGTTTCCCCATGTATTTCCCATGAAGTGATGGGACCAGATGCCATGATCTTCATTTTCTGAATGTTGAGCTTAAAATACCTATTACCTCACATATTTACTCTTTTTTTTATTCAATTCATTTAAACTGAAAAAAAAAAAAGTTTACTCATTTCTACCTTTTCTGGCAACCGCCAATCTGCTCTCTACACCTATGATCTTGGTTTTGTTTGCTTTGAGATTCCATATATTAAAGAGATCGTGCAGGATTTGTCTAACTCTGACTTATTTCACTTAGCATAATGTCATCAAGATCCAGCCATGTGTTACACACATGGCAAAACTCTATTTCTTTTTATGGCTTGATAAATTCCATTGTATATATACACCATCCTTTCTTTATTTGTCCACTGATGGACATTTAGGTTGTTTCCATATCTTGACTATTTTACAAAATGCTGCAATGAACATGGGGATGCAAACATCTTATCGAGTTAGTGTTTTCCTTTTATTCAGATGAATACCCAGAAGTTAAATTGCTGGATCATATGGAAGTTCTATTTTTTCTTTTTTGAAGAACTGCAATACTGTTTTTCATACTGACTGAACTAGGTTACATTCCCACCTAGATTGTGCCAAGTGTCCCCTTTTTTCACATCCTTGCCAACACGTGTTATTCTCAGAGGGAACTGCTCCGTGTGTACATCCATGAGAGAAAGAAAATTCAGGAGCTTCCCGTACCACTCTCTCGGTCTGAAGTGAATCAAATTCTCTCTTAATATCTGAGGAGTCTTCAATCTGTCAAATGAAAATAAATGTGTTTATTACAATCAAGTAAAAATTTCAGTTATTTGTGTTGATAGAAAGAAAATTTCTACATCAATTTGGTCCTCCTTGTTACTAAAACTACAATGACAATATTTTTGTTATGAGCTGAATGTGTCTCTCCAAAATTGCATGCATTAAAGCCCGAACACCTAGGAGGCTTGTTTGGAGACAGGGTCTCCAGGAGGTAATCGATTTTAAATGCCATCAGAAGGGTTGATAGGATTAATATCCTTACAGAAAAGCCTCAGGAAATCTGTCTCCTTCTTCCCTTCCTCATAGACACACTAAAGAAAGACCATGTACGAAGGTATCAAGAAGGTAACCATCTGCAAAGCAGGAAGAGAGCTCTCATTAGGAACCAAATTAGCCCATATCTTGATCTTCGACTTCTCAGACTCCAGAACTGTGAGAAAATTGATTTATGTTTTTTAAGCCACCTAATCTCTGATATTTTGTTATTGCAGCCTGAGCAGGCTAAAACAAATTGCTTCTACCTATTTTTTTGTCTTGTAAATTTTTCTTCAAGGAGTATGCGTTTCTTCTGTGGAGGTTATTCTGTTCTTTGACTATTTCTGGCTCTCTGCTTTCTGAGCCTATATAGTATTGCACTCCTTTATCTCCCTTGAAGTTAAGCAGAGCCATGAGACTATCTGGCCAAACAAAAACAGGCTGACCATGATATACTTCATTCTCTTCCCTCAGCTGATGTAATTCTAGAACCTGGAAGCACATGATGTTGACATAGTGTTTCTATCATCCAGGATCTTTAAGTGACTATGTTTAGCAGAGACTTTCTACCCAATGGTCACTGCTTAAGAAATAAATCTGTGATTTCTGGTTATTGTTTTCCTGCTCCATAGAAAAGCCTGTCTTGACTGGTATAGCTTCACCATTTTTATTCCACATAGTTTTAGAAGTCCTAGCCATGACAGACAGAGAAGAAAAGGAAATAAAAGGAATACAAATTGGAAAAGAAAACGAAAAATGTCACTATTTGCAGGTGACATGACACTATACTAGAAAATCCTAAAGATGCTATCAGAAAATTTCTAAAGCTCCTCAACGAATTCAATAAAGTTTCAGGATACAAAATTAATACACAGAAATCTCTTGCACTTCTATAAACTAAAATGAAAGATCAGCAAGAGAAATTAAGGAGACAATTCCATTTATTATCACTTCAAAAAGAATAAAATACTTAACACATAAACCTACCTAAGAAAAGTCTCTAGCGGTAAAGAACCCACCTGCCAATGCAGGCTGCAGGTAACAGACCCGGGTTTGATCTCTGGGTTGGGAAGATCCCCTGGAGGAGGGCATGGCAACTTACTCCAATATTCTTGCCTGGGAAATCCCATGGATTGAGGAACCTAGTGGGCTATAGTCCTCAGGTTCCACAGTCAGCACAACTGAAGCAACTCAGCATACACACGCAAGAAAACAAAAGACCTGTACTCTGAAACTTTAAACCTTTCAAAATTTACATATCTGTTTTTTCATGGAATTAGACTTTACTTAGAACAAATTGTCATGTCAGTTGTCATCTACTTTGTGGTGTCAATGAACACTAAACTATACCCCCAACCCAAACACTTGTTATATGGCTCTGTCTTCAGTTATTAATAGTTTTATTCTTTTGAACCCAATTGTTTCTATCTCTGTACATCTTATTGCTAAGTGATCATGCCCATGAAAATGACAACTCATTAAGAATTTTTTATCAGGAGTAGCTTAACATGAATATCCTTAATTTCTAGATAACTGAATTCTTGAAGGATAGGAGACAGATGAGGATACTGGGTAAGCTCCACAGTGGAGGGTTTTGGACAGAAAGGCATGAATCTTCTGGAAATAAAAAGTGAAAGTAATATAAAAAGAAGATAATGTCTTCACAATGTTTTTACTCGGAAAAGATTCCAAGACACCCCAAAAGAATGTAGTAAGTGCTTTTCTCTATGGGAAATTGAAAGTGTGAAAATGTTAGTTGCTCAGTCATGTCCGACTTTTGGGGACCCCATGAACAGTAGCCCACCAGCTCCTCTGTCCGTGGAATTTTTCAGGCAAGAATACTGGAATGGATAGTCATTCCCTTTTTCAGGGGATCTGCCCAACCCAGGGACTAAACCCGGGTCTCCTGAATTGCTGGCAGATTCTTTACTGTCTGAGCCACCAGGAAAGTCCCTATCCCTATGTGAATTACTTTCTTATAAATCAGGAAAATCTGGAGGAAAAAATGGGGTGTGAAATGTACCAATTGGAGGACGAGTGCTGGACAGCAGTGGGAAAACGGAAATGCTTCTGTACATCACAAGGTATAGTTATAGGACCCTCATCAGAAACACAATTCCCTCTGAATTCAGCATTCCTTGGTACACATACAGTATGAATAAAATATTGAGCACTATTTCCAGAAGAATAGCCTGTTATAAAAATGGCAGCAGTGAAAGAAATGGGGACAGCAGGAGCAGTCATGAAAGTGCCCTAGGAGTACATAACACATATTTTTCCATTAAAAGTAAATGCTTCACATAAAAATGCACTGCTTCACAGTAACTACTCTGTTTTGTAGCTTCTGTGAATCAAACTTGGGCTATCAAGTGTATAAGAGTGGAAAATAATGTGTCTTGCTAATTACCATCTTATCCAATTGGCATGCAGCCTGGGTGGAAAAAAATTACAGCTTGTATCTCCCTATAAAAAGTTGATCTCCCTACAAATGTTTTCTAAAATATACCATTCCCTTCTTTATGTCCAAAGAATATGAAAGATGACAAGATACTCTTGTATCTCCCACTTCTGCTGACAGGATTCCATACTAATTCCTTTGTAGGGATGCTCATGGGTACAGAAATGAAGAGCCAAGTGGATCTTCAAATATGACAATGTTAGGAAAATCCTAGAATATTTGAATAAGATTAGTTCTTCTTCTCCCTCCAGTTTCTCCATCTTTCTCACTCCACTACTCCTAAAACATGAGTTCTTTGACTTCTTTGCGACATCCAGGCCAAGAGCCCTTACATTTTCTCTGAATTAGCCCTCTCCTATCATCATGTCCTTCCCTCTCCATCTCAAACAGCAGGGTCCATCACCTCAAGCAGGATCTAGCCAGTATCCCCAAAGCCTTTGTGCCACTATCTTTCCAATGTAGTCACCTATCAATAGTATATCAGATTTGATTAGCAAATCACCTATTCACAATGGCATAAATGATAAGGTAATTATCCCACATAACAAGAAGACCTCTGGTTCAATCATGTTAACAAAAACCAAGTTTTGTCTTTTAACCCTGCATCTTTATATGTCATCTTGCCTTTAGACCATTTCACCAAGCCTCACCTGCAGGACAGCACCCCACAGTAGAAAATTGACCATCTTTTCCTCTCTTTTAGAAGCAGAAGAACACTTTCCTGTCTGTGGATTCTATCTTCTTAGCTAGAATTCCATCACATGTTCATACCCTTGCCCAAATCAGTCATTGATAAAGGACCACCAAGGTTGGCTTAGGCTAATCAGGACCAACTTCCCTTGAAGAACACGTCTAAACTGAGATGATGCATGTGTGCATGTTCAGTCATATCTGACTCTTTTCCACCCCGTGGACTGGGGCCCACCAGGCTCCTCTGTCCATGGAATGGGTTGCGATTTTCTACTCCAAGGGATCTTTCTGAGCCAGGAATTGAACTTGTGTCTCTTGCACCTCCTGCATTGGCAGGTGGATTCTTTACCACTGAGCCGCTTGAGACTGAGAAGAGTGGTCACCTAAATACAGCAGGGCTCTGTTAGGAAGGAGGAAGGGAGAACAGTGAGTATGATGTAAGCAATTAATCGTTTGAATTTTACTGCAGTCTCACCATCCACCATTACTACAGCCTGACACTAGGCTCTGCTGGCAAAATCATGCACGTATAAGACATGTACATTCATGACATTTTGACAAGTTGGACACTAATACCTCCTGACAGTTCATCTAGTCTTGTCTTCCCAGAGGGGATAGTCTATTCTTAATGTTGCTTCACACACTAACACTCACATCTCCCTCTCACTCTCTGAAAGTTACAGGGAAATTTGGTGCCATCACAAGAGCTCTATGAATTTTGTAAACAAGTTCTGCAAATGTACTTACATCTGCCCCAAGCTGTTTCTTCTTCCTTCCTGTGACAACAGAAAAGTTGTTCCTGATCCTAAATAGAGTTAAACCTTCTACATCTATTACTGATTCTGTCCCTTCTCCCTTCTCCAGGATCCTTCTGCCAATAGGCCCCCTCTCTACCCTATTTTCAGTCTCTCCTTCACTGCAAATTTAATCCTACCAATGTGTAGGGAGAGGCAAGCGAGCTGTTAGATGGGTGATTTATGGTGGTTTCGTTTGGTGTCAAAATATTTCTCTTCTGATCTATGTTTCCTTTTGTGATCCTGAAGGAAGTCTTTGTAAATCAACATTTGTTTGTCTAGTCTTATAAATAAAGAGGGCTTAAATAAAACCTTCAATGCTTTCAAACTGTGGTGCTGGAGAAGACTCTTGAGAGTCCCTTGGACTGCAAGGAGATCAAACCAATCAATCCTAAAGGAAATCAACCTTAAACATTCATTAGAAGGACTGATGCTGAAGCTGAAGCTCCAGTACTTTGGCCACCTGATGCAAAGAGCTGACTCATTGGAAAAGACTGATGCTGGGAAAGATTGAGGGCAGAAGGAGAAGTGGGTGACAGAGGATTAGATGGTTGGATGATGGATGGCATCACCAACCCAATGGACACGAATTTGAGGAAACTCAGGGAAATAAAAGGACAGAGAAGCCTGGCGTGCTGCAGTCCAGGGGTCACAAAGTCAGATACAACTTAGGGACTGAACAACGACAACAACAAAAACTATATCAGCAGGCTTATCTCTCAATTTTTAAAAGAAAAAATTCCCATTGTACCTCACATTCCCATCCATGAAATGCATGGGGCAAAACATTTTAAAGAGCTTTTATATAAAGTACTTGCTAGCATAAGGAAGGGGAGAAGGAAAATTAATGAAGAGGAGGAAATAATCTGATGAAAACAAACACAGCTAATATTGAGAGAAGTATCTCCTGGAATTATTTGTCTCAAAAAATGTCTTTCAGTAGAAGGAAAGGCACACCAAAGAAATAATGAATCCTGTAGCACGTGTAGCTGCCTTTGCTCTGTGTGTCCCTGGTTCCTTCTTTCGCTTGGCAAACTCCTTCACTCTCTTCAAGACTCTGCTCAGATCTTAATGTCTCAGCAAACTGTTGGTTTACACCCTCAAGAACTCCCCAGGAGATAGGGATGCTCACCATATCCCTATGTTTTAGTTGCTGCCAGCATTAGACTAGGAACTCCTCAATGATACATTCCTATTCCTAAAACTATACATAAAACTGTGCACATCTAGATTTATGTCTGGTACAGAGATATTTGTTGCCTAAATAATATGGATATTAATAAAAAGAATTCCCCAGGTGAAATTCAAAACAGGCCCCTGCACATGGAGGGCACAAAGATACCAAATAAAGAGGCAGACCACTCCTGACTGGTAGATGGCAGGTTTGATAAGGGCTTCTCTGGTAGTTCAGCTGGTAAAGAATCCACCTGCAAGGCAGGAGACCCTAGTTCAATTCCTAGGTCAGAAAGATCCCCTGGAAAAAGGATAGGCTACCCACTCCAGTGTCCTTTTGGCTTCCCTCAGCCCAAAGAATTGGTAAAGAATTCACCTGCAATGTGAGAAACCTGGGTTCAATCCCTGGTTTGGGAAGATCCCCTGGAGGAGGACATGGCAACCGGCTCCAGTATTCTTGCCTGGAGAATCCCTGTGGACAGAGAAGCCTGACGGGCTACAGTCCATGGGGTCACAAAAAGTCGGACATGACTGAGCAACAAAGCACAGCACAGCACAGGTTTGATAAGCAAGGGAATTTATATATGAGTCTTGTCTTGAGCAGTTGTAATGCAAGTAGATCTCTGCACCTGTTCTCCAGAATCTTAAGAGTTTATACAGAGGCCTTAACAGGGTTCAGCAGGTATTCAGTGCAGATGGTCTCAGCGACACCTAACTCTCTCAAGGCTGCATCCTTGAAATAGCACCTAACTTGGGAACTGTGGGCAGAACACACAGCCCAAGGACAGGTGACAAGGGGAGGAGCCTCTGATGGCCGGGGTCCAGTTGCTGGGTCAACTGGCAGTCATGTCCTCTCTAAGATCCCCTGCAACACAAAACTTCCTTGACACTCCCCTCTGAGGACAAAGGCAAACATCTAAGTCTTTGGTTCCTATACTAATCTCCTTGTAGACATGTGTTGTCAATATTTGCTCTTCTGTGGTTATTTTCTTTCCCCAATTGGCTGTGAGTTCCTTAAAAGTTGAAAAATGTTTGCATTCTCATTGCTCACATATCTTAATTTTTCTCACACAGTATGAGATCAACAACTTGTGAGTTATGGTGGCAATTCTATTAAGAATACAACATGTTTTACAAGAAATGACAGCTTACATTTTCCCCCATGGCTGACAGAAAGATTACAAAAAAGACCAAGAGAATTTGTGTTTTTTTAAGAAATGGGGGAACTAAGATCTGCCTGTCACATGGTATGGCTAAAAAACAGGGAGGAGGGGAAATCTAGGATCTCTGCTTCTAACACGTTAGTACAGAAATGTGACAGAATCCAAAGGTAGCCCCTGGCATAATTGCAAAAACCACATTAAGGTGCTAAAACATTCACCTGAAATTGCAGTGAAATTAGAAATTCAAGGGTTTTTTTTGTTTTGTTTTTTTTAATGGCTGGAATAACTGAAAAACTATAATAAAAAACCTGATGTGGTCATGAAATGAAAAAGAGCCTTAAAACTGCCTTATTAACTGCATGGAATTTTAAACAGTTAAACATTAACTCTTTGCTGCAGGGGGTGTCAAAGGCAAGAGATCTTGTAATGCTAATTGCTAAAATACTCTTAATTTGTTTCCAACGATTTGAAATAGCTCTTAATCACTGCTCTATCTTTGATCAAGGCAAAGAAAAAAATCATGAATGTTAAAATCATTAAGTATGCCCAGGGCCCAACAAAGGGCACATATATTAAAGTTTTTAAAGCATGACCCAAAATTAAAAACTCGACAGTTGGCAGAGACTTTAATTGATAATGAATGTAAAGATGGACTTGTCTCTTCCATCTGTTACTCCTGGTATATGGATCTCATCATTACTCACTTTAATTTTACAGAAATTTCAGCATCGTATTTTTCTCACTTGAATGTTGAAAATATTTTAAGACCATTCTCTATTTTCATTTCAGTGGCTTGATTGCTCATTTATGTCATTTTAAAAGATACATCTAGAAGGAGATGCTGTGAAAGTGCTGCAATCAATATGCCAGCAAATTGGGAAAACTCAGCAGTGCCCACAGGACTGGAAAAAGTTTTCATTCCAATCCCAAAGAAAGACAATGCCAAAGGATGTTCAAACTACTGCACAATTGAACTAATGTCACACGCTAGCAAGGTAATGTTCAAAATCCTTCAAGATAGGCTTTACCTGTATATGAACCAAGAACTTCCAGATGTACAAGCTGGATTTAAATAGGCAGAGGAACCAAAGATCAAACTGCCAACAGCCACTGGATCATAGAAGAAGCAAGGGAATTCCAGAAAAACATTTAGTTCTGCTTTCATTGACTACACTAAAGCCTTTGACTGTGTCAGTCACAACTAACTGTGGATTCTTTACCACTGTACCACCTTGCCTAGAATAATCATGTTTAACAAAAACAGAAGAAAATATTTATTTTTATTTTATTCAAAAACTCTAAATATTTTCAGACATTTCTAAATTAGCCTAGCATTTCTGTAAAATGCTATCCAAATAATTCCTAATGTTTTTTAAAGAGAATTTATTTTATCCATAAAATAGGAGTATTTTGGCTCATTTCCCTTTTCTTGTTAAAAAGCTGGAGTATAAAAGTTGAAATTTATAAGTAGTAATAATTTGCGCTGAAGAAAAACTTCCTAAAAACATCTATGACAAAAACAAACCAAACTTAATCAGCCAGGATTACACATCACATTTTAATTATCAGAGGATGTTTAGATGGAGCACTTCCAGCTTTATATGTGAAGTGACATGCTGCTTTAATTTCTAATTAATTCCAAAACCACCATTTCAAAAGACCAATCAGCCATTCAGCCATGGAGTTATCAGATTTGATTGTCAATAGACAACAGTTCAGAGCTTCCTAATAAAAAGCAAAATAGAGGAGCATTTATGGAGATCTGCTAGGATTTAAATAATTACAATTGTTAGCAGATTGCTATTTGGTTAGAATCCATAGGTTCCTGACTCTGAATACTAATAAAAGGCAACGTTCGCTGATGATCTCAAAGTGACCCAGTTACAGCATTCATTTGTAGACCAGGTATCTAATTAGTTGACTGATCTGACTGTTTTAGACACCATGGTTCATACACTTGGCCCCATGAGCCATTAGGTACTATTCATAGTGTGTGTGGGCACGTACATACATATACATACATAAAATGTCATATTTAATAGTAGTAATAATTGTATCAATAGTAATCACAAATAGGCAGTGCGTGTTTTTTCTAATGGCCATCACTGTGCTAAGAATCTGACATGTGTTGCCTTTTCTAAAGCTTACTACAGGACTACAAGGGATTCCCAGATGGCGCGAGAGGTAGCGAATCCACATGCCAGTGCAGGAGACATAATGAGATGTGAGTTTGATCCCTTGGTAGGGAAGATTCCTCTGGAGAAGGAAATTGTAACGCACTCCAGTATTCTTGCCTGGGAAATCCCATGGACAGAGGAGCCTGGGGGGATACAGTCCATGGAGTCACAAAGAATGGGACAGGACTGAGACACTGAGCACACGCCACTATAGGACTATAGGCATTTCCCTGGTGGTCTAGTGGTTAAGGCTCTGCTTTCACTACAGGGGGTGTGGGTTCAGTCCCTGATTGGAGAACTAAGATCCCACAAGATGTATGGCCAAAATAAAACAAAACTATAAACAAGTTTACTGCAATTATGCAGGGTAGCCACTTTAGTTATTGTCATCCCCAGGTGAGGAATCAAAGGCTTCCAAGGGTTAAAAAATGTCAGAGATGTGGCCCATACCTCAGTCTAGGAACTCACTCACTAAGCTTAATGTAGAAAGGGAAGTGCCGGGGTCTGGCCCCGGTGGATCCAGGATGATTTGAAGGTGGGGAAGGAGTCGGCGTCCTTGGAAATAACTTATTTAATTACAGATAGAGAGGGATTAGAAAATTAGCAGAGAAAAAGAGGCTGAATAACTTGGTTTACATGGGATACCAATAAAATTCCAAGACAAGGAATTTGCACCATCTACGTTGGGCCACCGGTGCCACTTGAATATCGGAATGTGCCCCTACTTGGGCTCCTTCTCGCGTGGGCTTGAAAACCGGGGCAAGTAAGCAGACATGGCGAGCACGCATGCTCCAGATGGGAATTCAGCCAGAAAAACGGGAGCAAGAAAGAACGACATGAGGGAATCAGTCTTTCCGGAAACTGATCCCTATTTCTTTATTTTGGGGTTTGCTTATGTACCATTTGTTACACATAGGGATGAATACAGAGTCACGCGGGGGTCAGCAGTCCTGACCTTTATCAAAATCAGGTGCTTCACATAAATGTATAAAAAAAAAGGTCTTAGGGGTTTTACATCATCTTCTGGCCATGAGACCTGCTGACATTTTACAACCCTTTCTTTCTGATAACCAAAAAACTTATTTTTTCCAAGGGTGTTTTTTCTTAAACCAGGCACCGCCCTCCAAATAAAGTTGCATTCCTATAGGGTGAGGGTGTAGTGAGTTACAATCAAGGAAGGAATTTATTTAACCCAAGGTTAACATGATTAATCTTAAAGGTTAATACTTATTTCTCCTATATGCTTAAAGGTTAATACTTATTTCTCCTATATGTTAGTTATATTCATTATAAGGGCAGGGAATATGGAGATTTAGCAGCAAACATCAGCCCAACAAATGAAAATCCTTTCCCCAATGTTCCCCTTAAGATCTATTTAGTCTTAAGATAGTGATAAAGTTACATTTTTACATAGCAAGGACACAGTGATTTATAACAAAGAACAGTGATCTATTACAAAAGAGAAAATTCATTAACTCAAAAAGTCGAGTATTGCTAACCTTAAAAACTACTATATTTCCTTTTCTATATTCCAAATACATTGATTAATATATTCCCAGGTGCCTAAGGATATGGAGGCCTGGCAGCAATCATTGACTCAACAATGAGAAAAGCCCTATGCTAATTAAGGCTTTCAAAATACTCCAAACTCTCTGTGCTGTTTATGGTTGAGAGGTAGTAAACAATCATGTGCAGGAGTATGGATAATCCTGTCACACAAGCTAGTCTGTCAGCAGAGAGGTTTGACCTGAGACACCCTTGTCACACCCAGGGCAGGGAATTAGCAGCAATTATTGGCACAACAAATGAAAAACCCTTCACCAATATAATTCCTAACCAACCCACTATACTGACAATTTCCCAAAAGAATTTGCCTTTAGTAAGTCTAAAACATCTCGTGCCTGTCAGATTGGGAGGCTGTAAACAATCACATGTGGCCGGACGAACCTATACAGGCAGGCTAGATAACCTTCAGAGGAGTCCGTAAGCTGAAACACTCTTGTCACGCCCAGGAATTTTTATCGACTTGGAGCTGCAAGTTAACTCCTTCTCCGAGAGAAATGGTTATGGGGGAGAGCCCCCCCGTAAAGTCAGAGGTGTAGGTGAGAGCATAAAACAGACCCTGGTTTTGGGGGTAGATGCTCGGGAACAGGGGGTTTCCTGAGGCTTGATCACGCCTTTGCGTATGCCAAGCCTCCTTCCTCATGACCTTTGCCATGGGCGGAGTTCCTCAGCTGGCCCCCAGCAGGGAAGGATAGTATTAACAGTCATCACCACAATAGTGGCAGCTATTACATATAAATTCACTGTCTGTCTGTCTCTCTCTCTGCAAGAGCTGGGATTTTCATATTTTCCGGCCCAAACATTTTGGAACTACTAGCTCCGTAGTCCTTCTGACTTTGTGACTTAGGCTTTTGCTCCCATACCTTCAAACTCAGATGGAATTACACCAGCTTTCCTGGTCTTCCCATTTGCAGTTATTGTGGGACCTCAAATCCTTGATAATATGTGAACCAATTCCTATCATAAATCAAAGTCTCTCTTTCTCTTCCTACTTTGTTAAATATTTTAAACATTTTATTTTATATCAGCATTTCATATTTTGTTATTAATCATGTTACTCATATGTAGAATGTCTACATTATTAATATAAAAAACAAGGACACTGGCAATCATTTAATTATTTTTGGTGTTGTAGACTTAAATAAATCACATAAATCAAGCCATGCCTGAGGAAGTGACTGACTATGCTTCTGAAATATTAAACCAGTGGTTGATGAGTCTCCTCTTCAATTAGGGAGAGAATTAGGGAAGTTGTGGGTGTGACCTGCTTTTGATTTCCCAAATGACAGATTAGGTTTGTCTCATCTCCCTAATATGAGAAAATATCAAAAAGGCAGAAAGCAGTGATTTTGCTAACAAGTCTTAGATAAAAGGGCAAAGCTAAATTGCTGGGCAAGTTATGTCCACTTGTCTGAAGTCTCTCCATTCATTATAGTCACCAAGTAAAGGAGTGAATTTTGGATGAAAGTATCATTTCCCAAAGATTTCCTTTATTAATCTGCTTGGTCTGCTGTATACAAAAATATATTATCTTTTTTTTAATTCAGAGGAACAGCTGGGGTTGTACAAGTTAGGTCACAATGGGTCAGCACTGCTGGAAAAGCAAAATTAGAGTTTGGAGGATATCAAATAAAAAGGAAAAATCTGCAATATTTACTTTGATGAAGGAGAATTAGTGTAAAAGTAGATCAGTTCAGTCAATTCAGTAGTTCAGTCGTGTCCAACTGTTTGCAACTCCATGGACTACAGCATGCCAGGTTTCCCTGTCCATCACCAACTCTATCTCCTCTAAAAGTAGACAGAAACTGGCTAACCCAACTCTTACAGGCAAACATTCCAAGACCTTAAAAGGTGATGCTGTGACCAGTTTGGGAGTGTGGTGAACTACATATGAGCTCACAGTGAGGTGGTTACCTACATATGAGGACTAAATTGCTTCCATAAAAATGACCCAAATAATAGATTAAATACAGATTCCTGGAGTTTATCAGGGAATTTACATGTTTTAGGGCTTCCCTGTTGGCTCAGATGGTAAAGAATTTGCCTGCACTGGAGACCTCGGTTTGATCCCTGAGTTAGGAAGATCCTCTGGAAAAGGGAATGGCAACCAACTCCAATATTCTTGCCTGGAGAATTCCATGGACTGAGGAGTGTGCTGAGTTACAGTCCATTGCGTCACAAACGATTGGACATGACTGTGTGACTAACATACACACACACACACACACACACACACACACACACAACATATTTTAAATGTGCCCAGCTTTTAAAAATTAATGGAAAGTCAATTTGCAAACATCATCTTTCCAAGTAAAAATGTCATAATTAAATCAACTTTTAATAAACTAATCTATAACCATCAAAAGACATTTCAGACATAAAACTATAGCATGTAATTGTTACCTTTAAGCAATCTTGCCACAGAGATGCAATAACCATATTTGAAATATCTAAGATTTAAACAGTCCATGAGATATTTTTGTCTTTAAATCAACCAGTTCAACGTATTTTTCAGTCACCGATCCTACCTAATTGAGCAGGTGCTTTGAGTTATACACACACCACTTCCATCTCAGTTGCAAATGACATAAAATTGAGGAACAAAAGTCAACTGGTATGTGGACTCCATAATGACATATAAAGGTTAACACTATTCATTACTGAACTAATTATGCTAATTGCCTTCTCAGAAATCTAGATCTGAATATACTGTAAATGGTGACAGTGTATTCCCACATGACTAATGCTACGATTGGAGTTTAATCAGCAGTTCCATAATGCTCTCAGATTCAAACTGCAAGTTTGGGCAATCTTTCTGGGCCAAAGCATTAACAAAGTTACAGGTTTTAACCATGTCCTCCCTGAGGGCTTTTCAACTTTCAATGGCAACATGGCCTCATGCCAATTGTACTAGAAGAGTTAAAGACCAGATCAGTGATTTCCACAGTGTCCTTCTTTTCCACCAGAGTGGGAATCATCTGCAGGACCACCAGAGGCAACTTTGAAGTCTTCATTCTCACAAACTACACAGGTAATTCTGAAGTGAGAGAGAACACTGCTCAAGATCCTATTTTAAACTTTGTCACTAAATGTATTGGCCAGCATAGAAAAAGTGCATAATATCACACGTCTCAGTTTGCCAGTCTATATACGGAAATGACATTTGAATCTTCCTTTCTCCTGGAAATACTGGAAAGGTAACATTAGTGAATTACACTTAAAAATTAAAACTGAGGATTATGTTTAAAGAATAGCATAACCAGTTTAGCATTAGAAAAATCTGGATCCAAAACCCAGCCTATTGGGTTAGCCATTGAATTTATATCTCAAGTTCATTCCTGCAAAAAGGAGATAATAATGCCAACCTCAAAATTATATGAAATTAAAGGAGATATTATAGGCAAATTGCTAGTCTTGTGATTGCCACATTCAGTTCAGTTCTGATTTCAGTTCAGTCGCTCAGTCATGTCCGACTCTTTGCAACCCCATGAATTGCAGCATGCCAGGCCTCCCTGTCCATCACCAACTCCCGGAGTTCACTCAAATTCACATCCATCGAGTCAGTGATGCCACCCAGCCATCTCATCCTTGGTTGTCCCCTTCTCCTCCTGCCCCCAATCGCTCCCAGCATCAGAGTTGTTTCCAGTGAGTCAACTCTTCACATGAGGTGGCCAAATTACTGGAGCTTCAGCTTTAGCATCATTCCTTCCAAACAACACCCAGGGCTGATCTCCTTTAGAATGGACTGGTTGGATCTCCTTGCAGTCCAAGGGACTCTCAGGAGTCTTCTCCAACACCACAGTTCAAAAGCATCAATTCTTTGGTGCTCAGCTTTCTTCACAGTCCAACTCTTACATCCATACATGACCACAGGAAAAACCATAGCCTTGACTAGATGGACCTTTGTTGGTGAAGTAATGTCCGTGCTTTTCAATATGCTATCCAGGTTGGTTATAACTTTCCTTCCAGGGAGTAAGCGTCTTTTAATTTCATGGCTGCAGTCACCATCTGCAGTGATTTTGGCGCCCAAAAATATAAAGTCTGACACTGTTTCCACTCTTTCCCCATTGTTTCCCATGAAGTGATGGGACCAGATGCCATGATCTTCGTTTTCTGAATGTTGAGCTTTAAGCCAACTTTTTCACTCTCCTCTTTCACTTTCATCAAGAGGCTTTTTAGTTCCTCTTCCCTTTCTGTCCTAAGGGTGGTGTCATCTGCATATCTGAGGTTATTGATATTTCTCCCGCAATCTTGATTCCAGCTTGTGCTTCTTCCAGCCCAGCGTTTCTCATGATGTGCTCTGCATAGAAGTTAAATAAGCAGGGTGACAATTTACAGCCTTGACGTACTTATTTTCCTATTTGGAACCAGTCTGTTGTTCCATGTCCAATCCTAACTGTTGCTTCCTGACTTGCATATAGGTTTCTCAAGAGGCAGGTCAGGTGGTCTGATATTCCCATCTCTTTCAGAATTTTCCACAGTTTATTGTGATCCACACAGTGAAAGGCTTTGGCATAGTCAATAAAGCAGAAATAGATGTTTTTCTGGAACTCTTTTGCTTTTTCCATGATCCAGCAGATGTTGGCAATTTGATCTCTGGTTCCTCTGCCTTTTCTAAAACCAGCTTGAACATCTGGAAGTTCACGGTTCACGTATTGCTAAAGCCTGGCTTGCAGAATTTTGAGCATTACTTTACTAGAGTGTGAGACGAGTGCAATTGTGTGGTAGTTTGAGCATTCTTTGGTATTTCCTTTCTTAGGGATTGGAATGAAAACTGATCTTTTCCAGTCCTGAGTTTTCCAAACTTGCTGGCATATTGAGTGCAGCACTTTCACAGCATCATCTTTCAGGGTTTGAAATAGCTCAACTGGAATTCCGTCACCTCCACTAGCTTTGTTCATAGTTAGTGTATTTACAGGGGTGTATCAATGGTGATACATCCTTTTAAATCCAGAAGAGAGATACTTACATCTTGCCTTGGAATTTGGAGACTTTTGGGGAAGAGGGTATATTTAAATGAAGTAGTCATTTTTGATGTAATAATTGAACAGTTGTATTATGGATTGAATTTTATTTCCCCAAATTCCTATTATAAATCATCAGGCTTGGTACCCCAAAATGTGAATTTATTTGGAAATAGGACGGTTGCAAATGTAATCAGTTAAGATGAAGTCAAACTAGAGTAGGGTGGGTTCTGACACCACTTTGATTAGTGTCCTGATTTTAAAAAAAGGGGGGTGAAATTGGACACAGACACACAGAGAGAATGCCATGGGAATATGCAAGCAGGGATCCAGATGATTCCCCTATAAGGAAAGGTGTGCCAGAAACCCCCAGGCGCTGGGGAGGGGCATAGACTAGATTCTCCCTTACAACCTGCGGAAGGAAACCACCCTGCTAACATTTTGATCTGAGACGTCTAGCTTCCAGAATCACAAGACAATAAATTTCTGGGGCATTTTAGCCACTCAGCTTGTGACACTTTGTTACAGCAGTCATAGCACACCAGCACACATGGATATTGTGTTGACAGACAATGGTTAGGAGAGATGCATTGTTGTTAGAGGGAACAGCATGAACGAAGAGGCAAAGGCGTGCTCTGGTGATGGAAGGAAAAAGGTCGTGTGACCCAGGGTCAGTATACGCGCTTGGGAGGAAGGCTGAGTGGCCAGAAGGGTGTGTTTGGGGCACAGTGTGAAGAACCTCGATTCCTAGTTAAGGGTTATGGATCTTTTCCTTTAGATATTGCGCTGTTGAAGGTTTCAGGTGGGTAAGGTGATATATCTAGGGCTATTTAAATTGTTTATATCCTCATGAAACACTTTCAGAGGAAAATTTCTGAAAGAATGCTCATTTAACCCAGTGTGAAGATACTGGTGAACCCACTTTAGCCTGAAAATGATGCAGCCTTATTTTCTGTCTAGTTCTGCCCAATTCTATCTAATACTTGCTGATATCATAAGTTTTACCTTTAGTAAATGTCACTGCTTGACAGTAGGCATTTCCTAACTGACCCACTGTCCCTTGATTGTACCAAAAATTAATTACACAGACATTTCAGACTCCTGGCTCCCTGAATATAGTTTGCAGATACACAGAAGGCTTGAGTTTAAAAAAGAGGAACTGTCTGGTGGACTGAAAGCAACATTTTTGTTTGTAGTATGCCTCATTTTCCCTCAGCTCCCTAATCTAGAAAAGTGTAATGATACAGTAGAATTGGGTATATCCCAATTCCCCGGAGGCTTCCCTGGTGGCTCAGACGGTTAAGCGTCTGCCCACATTGCGGGAGACCTGGGTTCAACCCCTGGATTGGGAAGATGTCCTGGAGAAGGAAATGGCAACCCACTCTAGTATTCTTGCCTGGAAAAATCCCATGGACAGAGGAGCCTGGTAGACTATGGTCCACAGGGTCATAAAGAGTCAGACACAACTGAGCAACTTCACTTTTCACTTTCTTTCTTTCAATTCCCTGGTGCCTTAGCAGTAAGGAATCTGTCTGAAATGCAGGAGACACAGGAGATATGGGTTTGATCCGTGGGTCAGGAATATCCCCTGGAGGAGGGCATGGCAACCCACTCCAGTATTCTTACCTAGAAAATCTCATGGACAGAGGAGCCTGGTAGGCTATGGTCCATGGGGTTGCAAAGAGTCAGACATGACTGAAGCGACTGAGCACAGCACAGTGGAATTCATCTCATGTGTTGTGTGAAGGTTAAATGAGATAATGCAAGTAATGTGTGTAGAGAGTGCTCAATAAATGTTGGGTATATTACTGGTGAGACTGTAGGAATGGGCTTTCAAATTCCTATTATTCGACTCTAAATTCTGTGTTCTTTCAACCCTCTACTGTTTTCCTGAGTGGTGTTGATCTGCAACAGTAATAGCCGTTATGATTTACTCTTGGTGGTTTCCTATCATTACTTTTCCATCCTGACACATGTTAGGCAGAGTCTTTCTATGCAAACTCCTCATCAGTGACAGATGTTGACAAGACTCAAGGGGTCCTCCCAGGCTCAGAGAGGAACTGTTGAGAGCTGATGGGCTGGTAGACAAGACGGGAGTGAGCTGCTGGTGTCTCACTTAGCAGAAGCATGGGTGGATCTGGGCAGATAGAATGCTGTCTAGAGAGTCTGGGATGCCAGGATAGCGGCAAACTGTCCACTGAAAGAGGCCTGATTTCATGGTGTCCCAAGAAGATATCATCTTCATAACCATTGGAAATGAATTGTGACTGGAAAATAAAAACAACAGGGCATCTGGTTAAATGTGAAACTGAACAGCTGGCAAGAGATGTATTCCTGCCAAGGGTTCTCCATGTTTGCCTCTGCAAATGTTATTTATAAGTAGAGAATTGGTGTGTATCTTCCTTGTAGATTTTTCATTGTTTAGAGTTTTATATCCATAATGACCGAAGTTCATAAATAAAACAATTTCTTTATTTAAAAGTAAAACATTCTACCATCAAGTGACTTCTGTATCAGTCAGGAGGAGCTAGTTATATGCAGTTGGTAACAAACATTCCAAAAATACTAGTGGCTATGATAACGTAATTTTATTTCTCCCTCTTAGTTGGCAAAACCCCACCAAATTTGTAGCTTTCCTCATCCTTAGTAATATCTACTTTTTTTTTTGAGTATGCACATCTGCTGGATCATGGAAAAAGCAAGAGAGTTCCAGAAAAACATCTATTTCTGCTTTACTGACTATGCCAAAGCCTTTCACTGTGTGGATCACAATAAACTGTGGAAAATTCTGAAAGAGATGGGAATATCAGACCACCTGACCTGCCTCTTGAGAAACCTATATGCAGGTCAGGAAGCAACAGTTAGGACTGGACATGGAACAACAGAATGGTTCCAAATAGGAAAAGGAGTATGTCAAGGCTGTATATTGTCTCCCTGCTTATTTAACTTCTATGCAGAGCACATCATGAGAAACGCTGGGCTGGAAGAAGCACAAGCTGGAATCAAGATTGCTGGGAGAAATATCAATAACCTCAGATATGCAGATGACACCACCCTTAGGGCAGAAAGGGAAGAGGAACTAAAAAGCCTCTTGATGAAAGTGAAAGAGGAGAGTGAAAAGGTTGGCTTAAAGCTCAACATTCAGAAAATGAAGATCATGGCATCTGGTCCCATCACTTCATGGGAAACAGATGGGGAAAGAGTGGAAACAGTGTCAGACTTTGTTTTTTTGGGCTCCAAAATCACTGCAGATGGTGACTGCAGCCATGAAATTAAAAGACGCTTACTCCCTGGAAGGAAAGTTATGCCCAACCTAGATAGCATATTGAAAAGCAGGGACATTACTTCGCCAACAAAGATCCGTCTAGTCAAGGCTATGGTTTTTCCTGTGGTCATGTATGGATGTAAGAGTTGGACTGTGAAGAAAGCTGAGCACCAAAGAATTGATGCGTTTGAACTGTGGTGTTGGAGAAGACTCCTGAGAGTCCCTTGGACTGCAAGGAGATCCAACCAGTCCATTCTAAAGGAGATCAGCCCTGGGTGTTGTTTGGAAGGAATGATGCTAAAGCTGAAACTCCAGTACTTTGGCCACCTTATGTGAAAAGTTGACTCATTGGAAACAACTCTGATGCTGGGAGGGATTGGGGGCAGGCGGAGAGGGCAGGCAAAGGAGGGGACGATGGAGGATGAGATGGCTGGATGGCATCACCGACTCAATGGACGTGAGTTTGAGCAAGCTACAGGAGTCAGTGATGAACAGGGAAGCCTGGTGTGCTGCAGTCCATGGGGTCGCAAAGAGTTGGACACGACTGAGTGACTGAACTGAACTGATCACATTGAATGACTTTCAAGTGTCTTATGGTACATCATACCATATGTCCATATGTACGGTTTTATTCCTGAAGGTAAGATGTATGTCCTGCTCATCTTCAAATTTTCTGCATGAATAATATCTTGACATGCTGCTGCTGCTGCTGCTGCTAAGTCGCTTCAGTCGTGTCCGACTCTGTGAGACCCCATAGACAGCAGCCCACGAGGCTCCCTGTCCCTAGGATTCTCTAGGCAAGAATATTGGAGTGGGTTGCCATTTCCTTCTCCAGTACATGAAAGTGAAAAGTTAAAGTGAAGTCACTCAGTCATGTCCAACTCTTGACATAGTCAGTGCCTAATCCATGCTTGCAGAATAGAACTTTAAACTCTTCTTTATTTTCATGTAGTCACTTTTTCATTCCTTACTTTTCTACCGAGAAGTCACACCCCAGAGGGTGTTCATTCCCTCGCAATGTACATCACTGTGAAGCTGAGCTGGTGACATACATGACTAACTAACCACATGATGTTCTAGAAATGTCACCATCAGCACAGACATTTCTCACAAGTAAAACCAAGTCCAGAATACCAGGCTAGTGTCTTACATAGGTAATTATTGTTATTATTGTTCAGGCACTAAGTTGTGTCTGACTCTTTGTGGCCCCATGAACTGCAGCATGCCAGGTTTCCCTGTCTTTCACTATCTCCTGGAGTTTGCCCAAACTCACGCCTGGTGAGTCTATGATACCATCCAACCACCTCATCCTCTGTCAGCCCCTTCCCTTGCCCTCAATCTTCATAAATTATGAGTATCAACATGACATAATAGCAATCTATTGAAAGAAATGTATTTTTAAAAGCTTTGATAAGATTCACTGGAGTTGAATGATATTGATAAATTCATAGTCCTAACATTATATCATTTACATCCCAGCGATGTCATGCCTTGATAAAGCTTTTCAATATTTCTTGTTCTTTGGCTCCCAATCCCTAAAATAAAGGTGAGCATCCATCATGGCTGCCCATCTCAACAGCAATTTGAGACACTGAATACTTTTGAGAGTGTAGCATGCTTTTAAAAATCACTAAATGCAGAATATAATTCCCTTAGCTAAAAGATGTTTGTCATTAGTACCAGTTATTAGTTCATCTATTTTAGTGAAAGTCTTTTCCTTGGAAACTGGCTTGGCCTTCATTAAGCACACTGAACTCAAATGAAATTGGGGCCTTGTAATTACCAGGGAAAGGAAAGATCAATTGAACTGATACTGTTCCATAAGGCGATTCTTTTCATTTCTTTCTTGCGAATCACATGAACTTCAGGGACCGCTCACACCCGTGCTTTTCATTAAGGAACAGGTAATGCATTTAGCTTTCTCTTTATGACTCAGTCCAGGAAACGCTCTGATCTGGCCCCTGGGGTTTTGAAATAAACAAACTACTTTCTCATCAATATTGAGATAACCTCAGAGTAGCTGGGAGATAGGTTTTATCCAGCAAAGGAAAAAAACAGAGCATTTTGCAAAGAAAAAAAATATATATGTAGCTACAGTACACTGATAGCAGTCATCTGCCAAGGTGTATAACCCCCCTGGGCTTATAAGCAAAAAGGGCAATTATCTCTGACACAGCAGCTTCTGGGGTCAACTCTGAGAGGGAGGCTAAGGACTGTTTGAGCACCTGTGTTGGGAATACTGATTCCCACTGTTCTCCTGATACAGGCAGCAAATCCCCTATATGTAATGTACCCCCACTGTCATTTAAGGCATAATTAGATCCTAACTACAAGGGGAGCAATCCCTGGGACTGGGCAGGGGTGAGGGGCAGAGTGGGACAACATATATACATAGCTTCCCATCTCCATAACTAACTACATACTTCTTTCTGCTTGACAATCTTGCTTTATCTAAAGCATTCTCAGTATAGCCTTCCTTGTTAACATATTACTCTTTTCTTATAGCTAGATTGAGGTATAATTGGTATAGAAAGAAACTGCATGTATTTAATGTATACAATTTGATAAGTTTGGACACATGCATATACTTGTGAGATCATCACTACCATCAAGGTAATAAATATATCCATCACCTTCTCTAATGGCTCAGACAGTATGGAATCCAGCTGCAATGCAGGAGCCCCAGGTTTGATCCCTAGGTCAGGAAGAACCCCTGGTCAGGGAATGGTGCCCATCCACTCCAGTATTTTTGCCTGGAGAAATCCATGGACAGAGGAGCCTGGCAGGGTCACAAAGAGTCGGACATGTCTGAGTGACTAACACAACAACATTACCTTTAAAATTTTCCTCTTGCTCCTTTATGGGTTTCTCCTTTGTTGTTTGTGTGTGTGTGAGCATGAGGTGTGTACACTTAACATGAGGTCTACCCTCTTAACAGAGTTTTTAAGTGTGGAATATAGTATTGTTACCACTAGGCAACATATTACTATTAAAATGTTGTGAAAAGGAGCTAGGTTTGCAGAATGTGCTCAAGGAGAAAGACTGTTTATCCTGACCTTCCCCTAGCCATGCTTCTGATTGTCATTAACAGATTTTAAACTGTCACTAAGTCAAGTCATCACTGTCTTAAAGAAGGAGAAACTATAGAAAACATTCTTTAAAATAAATTTGTGTGGGACATCCCTGGTGGTCCAGAGGTTAAGAATCTGATTTGCAATGCAGAGGACATGGGTTCATTCCCTGGTTGGGGAACTAAGTTTCCATATGCTGCAGAGCAACTAAGTCATTGCACCACAATCAGAGTCATGCACCACAACAGTGAAAGACCCCCCATAATGCAGCAAAGACCCAATGCAGCCAAATAAATAAATAGATATTGTTTAAAAGTGACTTTGTATGGACTCTTGGAACAAACTGAGATCCAAGCTCTATGGACCCAAAGGCTTATCCTTTCCTAGAGATTACTTATTACCTCAAATGGCATTCATTCAGATTAAGACAGCAGGGGGTTTGTTCATTACAAATGAGCATGAACACTGTGCTACAATTGATGCTTTTGAATTGTGGTGTTGGAGAAGACTCTTAAGAGTGCCTTGGACTGCAAGGAGATACAACCACTCCATCCTAAAGGAAATCAGTCCTGAATATTCATTGGAAGGACTGATGCTGAAGCTGAAATTCCAATACTTTGACCACCTGATGGGAAGAACTGACTCATTGGAAAAGACTCTGATGCTGGGAAAGATTGAAGGCAGGAGGAGAAGGGGATGACAGAGGATGAGATAGTTGGATGGCATCGCCAACTCGATGGACATGAGTTTGAGCAAGCTCTGGGAGTTGGTGATGGACAGGGAAGCCTGGCATGCTACAGTTTATGGGGTCACAAAGAGTTGGACACGACTGAGTGACTGAACTGATCTGAATCTATACAATCTATTCTTAGCACATGTTGAAGTCTCTCAATTCCATAAAATCTTGCACACATTGTTCCTACTCTTTCCTGGTCATTCAACCAAATTGTCTTCAAGGTTTCCGTTTCTCTAACATAGGAAATGGAGGTTGACTCATTCTGCACACAGGCATCAAGCTATTGCCTTTATTATTCTGATTACAATATAAGAATGAATTCAAGACATTTACCTCTCAGACTCCTGACTCTGTTTTAATCCAGCCACCATGTCTTCTTAGATGGCTTTGTCATCCCATCTCATTACCTGGTCCTTGGGACTTTCCTGGTGTTCCAGTGGCTAAGACTGTGCTCTCAACGCAGGGGCTACAAGTTCACTCTCTTGGCTGGGGAGATACCACATGCTGCATGGCATAGCTGGGGAAAAAAAAAAAAGCAGTAGCCATTCTTGCTGCTAGGGGACATTGAGACAAGACAGAAGAGGAAATTTTTTAGTACAGAAACTAAATCCAGGAAAGGGTGGGATAATTGTCTGGTGACTTGAAGAAAGTAACAACTGAAAGAGATTTTGACTCAGTTTTCAAACTTGATCTTAATTATGGGAAAATTTCAAATCATTCTACCTACAAAGTTAGTTACCTTGGATTGTGTTAGAGGCAGAAAAAGGAATGTGAAGGAGGAAGTTTAAAGGAGGACAAGTGTCCAGGAAAGGAAAGTGAGGAGAAAGAGCCTGAACCATCAATTGTTTAATGATAACTCATGGTGCTGCCCATGAGTCACTTATTATATATTTGAAAGAAAATGGAGATGTACTTAGATACCTTCCTACCTAGTTAAAAAGAACATAAGGTACTTGGGAGTTCGTCTTAAAGCCTTTTGTGTGGATATGATGAACAAAGAAGAGCTATGACTCAGTGATTAACTAGAGGAAATGAGTCATAAGATGGAATATGTAGCTGTTTGAGTTTCCTCACCAAAATCATCCAATATGACACTCAGTTTGTAAACTTCCTGAACACTATTACTACTGTTAATATATTGATTTTTCAACACAACATACATTTCTTGATCCTGTAACTTTTGACCCAACTTTGTAATGAAATAGACTCTCAAAAACCAAGGGAGATCTTGGTTTTATTTTCTTTCTTTCCAAGTAAACATCTGCATTGATCATGGAATTTATTCAAATTATAGCAAACTCATAAACACAATTAAATAATCTATGCTTTCATCCTCTGGGGCACAAAAATTCAAATGTATTTAAAAGAAGTTAAATTAACTATTTCAAAAAGCCAGTCATGGCGACTTCTCACCGCTGCATCATAAAATTCACAACCTCAGGGTCTACAAAATGTTTCACAGCTTATCCAGTGACATACAAAATGTCAAATTTTTCATTAAAGGGAAAGACAATCTTTAAATTTCCATTATATTTGATTCTTTTCTATCCATCCAAACACATGGGTTTATATTCATAATGAATAAACATCTCTTTTGAAACCAAAGTGAGATCCTGAAGATAATGAGAACATATTTTCCTTTTTTTCAGTTTTATTGACGTATAACTGACAAATAGAATTGCACATAGAGTGTACAACTTGAGGAACTGATAAACTGCATTATATGTTGATAACCATAATCAAGTTAATTAACATATCCATCACCACACAAAGCTACACTCTGTGGATGTGTGTGTGTGTGTGTGTGTGTTGAGAATGTTAAAGATCTATAAAAATTCTTCAAATTTCAAGTATACAGTATGGTATTATTAACTATAGTCACCATGCTTACATTAGGTTTCCAAAATTTATTCATAACTGGAAGTCTGTACCCTTGACCAACATCTGCCCACTTCCTTCCCCTACCTCTGACAATCATCCTTCTATTCTGCTTTATAAGCTTGATCTCTTTTCCTTTAAGATTCCACATATGAATATGATCATGACAGTATTTTTCTTTCTCTTTCTGGTTTATTTCAGTTATAATATTCTCTAGGTTTATACATGTTGTCACAAATGGCAGATTTGCCTTTTTTCTGGCTAAATAGTATTTCCCTATATATATTTAACCACATTTCTTTATCCATTCATCTGTCAAGACATGGAGGTTTCTTCATATCTTGGCTATGTGAATAATTCTGCAACAAACATTGAAGTGCTTGTTTTCTTCAGATATAAACTCATTAGTGGGTTTGCTGGATCTTACAGTTATTATATGTTTTTATCTTTTGAGGAAACTGTAGTTTTCTGTTATTGTTGTACCAATTTACATTCTCACCAACAGTGCACAAGGGTTTTCCCTTTTCTCCTCATCAACACTTGTTGTTTCTTGTTTTTCAACAGCAGCCATCCTAAGAGGTAGGCTTCCAAGATGGTACAGTTGTAAAGAATTCACCTGCCAATGCAGGAGGCACAAGAGGCACAGGTTTGATCCGTGGTTTGGGAAGATCCACCGGAATAGGAAACGGCAACCTGTTCCAGTATCCTTGCCTGGTAGACCCCATGGACAGAACCTGGCAGGCTACAGTCCATGGAGTCACAAAGTGTTGGAGATAACTATGCAACTGAGAACACAGCACACATATCCTAACCTAAGGTGTAAGGTGATATCTCACTGTGGTTCTGATTGTATTTCCCTAGTGAGGCAATGGCAACCCAGTCCAGTACTCTTGCCTGGAAAATCCCATGGATGGAGGAGCCTGGTGGGCTGCAGTCCATGGGGTCGCTAAGAGTCGGACATGACTGAGCGACTTCACTTTCACTTTTCACTTTCATGCATTGGAGAAGGAAATGGCAACCCACTCCAGTGTTCTTGCCTGGAGAATCCCAGGGATCAGGGAGCCTGGTGGGCTGCCATCTATGGGGTTGCACAGAGTCAGACATGACTGAAGCAACTTAGCAGCAGCAGCAGCAGTGATTATAAGGTTGAACACCTTTTAATGTACCTGTTGGACATTTGTATATCTTCTTTTGAGAAATGTCTACCCAGGTTATTTGCCAGTGTGGATTATTTGGGGGTTTGTTTGTTTGTTTTGCTATTGAGTTGTTTGACTGCCTTATACATTTTGTATATTAACCCCTTAAGAGATGTATATTTGCAAATATTTTCTCCTATTTTATAAGCTGTCCTTAAACTTTTTTGATTGTTTCCTTTGCTGTGCAGACTCTTACATTTCATGATGTCTTGCTTGTTTAGCTTTGTTTCTGTTGTCTGTGACAAGAAGATTTATCTCTATGTTTTCTGGAATTTTTATGGTTTCAGTCTTACATTTAAGTCTTTAATTTATTATGAGTTAATTTTTGTGAGTGGTATAGGGTAGGGGTCTAGTTTCGTTCTTTAGCATATGGCTGTCCAGTTTACCAACACCATTTATTGTAGAGACTATCCTTTTCCCATCATGTGTTCTTAGAGCTCTTGTCAAAGATTAGTTGACTACATATGTGGGTTTATTTTTCTTGGCTCTCTATTCTGTCCCATTGACTTAGGTGTCTGTTTTTAATCCTGGTACCATACTGTTTTAATTACCATAGTTTTTAATATATTTTGAAATGAGGAAATGTGATGCCTCCAGCTTTGTTCCTCTTTATCAAGATTGCTATGGCTATCCAAAGTGTCAAAAAAATGATAATACCCAAAGACTCAAAAATTTAAATCAGGAATTGGCACATTGGCATTTTATATAAGAGATCAGATAGTAAAGACCATAACTTTAATGGGTCTTAAAGCCTCTGTCACAACTACTCTGCTGTTATAAGACAAAAACAGCCATAGGCTGTATTTAAAAGAATGGAGCATGCTATGTTCCAATCAGTTCAGTTCAGTCACTCAGTCGTGTCCAACTTTTTGCAACCCCATGGACTGAAGCACTCAGGCTTCCCTGTCCGTCATCAATTGCCAGAGCTTACTCAAACTCATTTCCATCAAGTTAGTGATGACATCCAACCATCTCATCCTCTGTCATCCCCTTCTCCTCCTGCCTTCAATCTTTCCCAGCATCAGGGTCTTTTCATGTGAATCAGTTCTTCACATCAAGTGGCTTAGAGCTTCAGTCTCAGCATCAGTCCCTCCAATAAATATTCAGGACTTATTTCCTTTAGGATGGACTGGTTGGATCTCCTTGCAGTCCAAGGGACCCTCAAGAGCAAAAGCATCAATTCTTCAGCACTCAGCTTTCTTTATGGTCTACACTCATATCCATACATGACTACTGGAAAAACCATAGCTTTGACTAGACGGACCTTTCTCAGCAAAGTAATGTCTGCTTTTTAATATGCTGCCTAGGTTTGTCATAGCTTTTCTTCCAAGGAGCAAGCATCTTTTAATTTCATGGCTGCAGTCACCATCTGCAGTGATTTTGGAGCCCAAGAAAATAAAGTCTGCCACTGTTTCCACTGTTTCCCCATCTATTCGCCATGAAGTGATGGGACCAAATGCCATGATCTTAGTCTTCTGAATGTTGAGCTTTAAGCCAACTTTTTCACTCTCCTCTTTCACTTTCATCAAGAGGCTCTTTAGTTCTTCACTTTCTGCCATTAGGGTGGTGTCATCTGCATATCTGAGGTTATTGATATTTCTCCCAGCAATCTTGATTCTAGCTTGTGCTTCCTCCAGCCCAGCACTTCGCATGATGTACTCTGCACATACACAGTCATGATGTACTCCTTTCCCAATTTGTTCCATGTCCACTTCTAAGTGTTGTTTTCTGACCTGCACACAGGTTTCTCAGGAGGCAGGTAAGGTGGTCTGGTATTGCAATCTCTTGAAGAATTTTCCACAGTTTGTTGTGATCCACACAGTTAAAGGCTTTGGCATATTCAATAAAGCAGAAATAGATCTTTTTCTGGAACTCTCTGCTTTTTTGATGATCCAGCAGATGTTGGCAATTTGATCCCTGGTTCCTCTGCCTTTTCTAAATCCAGCTTGAACATCTGGAAGTTCTCAGTTCACATACTTTTGAAGCCTGGCTTGGAGAATTTTGAGCATTTTTTTTTTTTTTTTTTTGCTAGCGTGGGAGATGTGTTCAATTGTGCAGTAGTTTGAGCATTCTTTGGCATTCCCTTTCTTAGGGATTGGAATGAAAACTGACCTTTTCCAGTCCTGTGGCCACTGCTGAGTTTTCCAAGTTTGCTGGCATATTGAGGGCAGCACTTTCACAGCACCATCTTTCAGGATTTGAAATAGCTCAACTGGAATTCCATCACCCCTACTAGCTTTGTTTGTAGTGATGCTTCCTAAGGCCCAGTTGACTTCATATTCCAGGATGTCTGGCTCTCGGTGAGTGTGAGTGATCACACCATCATGATTATCTGGGTCGTGAAGATCTTTTTTGTACAGTTTTGTGTATTCTTGCCACCTCTTCTTAATATCTTCTGCTTCTGTTAGGTCTATACCATTTCTGATCTTTATTGAGCCATCTATGGCACCCCACTCCAGTATTCTTCCCTGGAAAATCCCATGGATGGAGGAGCCTAGTAGGCTGCAGTCCATGGGGTCGCTGAGAGTTGGACACGACTCAGTGACTTCACTTTCACTTTTCACTTTCATGCATTGGAGAAGAAAATGGCACCCCACTCCAGTGTTCTTGCCTGGAGAATCCCAGGGATGGCAGAGCCTGGTCAGCTGCTGTCTATAGGGTCGCACAGAGTCGGACACGACTGAAGCAACTTAGCAGCAGCAGCAGCATGCGTGAAATGTTCCCTTGGTGTCTCTAATTTTCTTGAAGAGATCTCTAGTCTTTCCCACTCTGTTGTTTTCCTCCATTTCTTTGCATTGATCGCTGAGAAAGGCTTTCTTGCCTCTCCTTGCTAGTCTTTGGAACTCTGCATTCAGATGGGTATATCTTTCTTTTTCTCCTTTGCCTTTATCTTCTGTTCCAATAAAACTTTACAAAAAATATGTGGTAGGCCAAATATGGTCCATAGACATAATTTCTGATCCCTGTTCTAAATTATCATAGGTGACTTTGATCACTGAAGCCATGAAATTAAAAGACACTTGCTCCTTGGAAGGAAAGCGCTGACAAACTTAGACAGCATATTAAAAAGGGAAAACATTACTTTGCCTAAAAGGTCCATAGAGTCAAAGCTATGGTTTTTCCAGTAGTTATGTATGGATATGAGAGTTGGACAATAAAAAAGGCTGAGCACCAAAGAATTGATGCCTTCAAACTCTGGTGCTGGAGAAGAATCTTAAGGGTCCCTTGGACAGCAAGGAAATCAAACCAGTCAATCCTAAATGAAATCAGCCCTGAATATTCATTAGAAGGGCTGATGCTGAATCTAAAGCTTCAATACCTTGGCCACCTGACTGATGGAAGAGCTGACTGATTAGAAAAGACCCTGATCCTGGGAAAGGCTGAAGGCAAGAGGAGAAGGTGATGACAGAGGACTAGATGATTGGATAGCATCACAAATTCAGTGGACATGAATTTGAGCAAACTCTGGGAGATGGTGAAGGACCAGGAAGCCTGGCATGTTGCAGTCCATGGGGTCACAAAGAGTCAGGTACAACTGAGCTACTTTACAACAATGAGAAAATGAAAAAATATTAAACAGCAAACTTTAGGCATTAGAATAATCCATAAGACTTTAGTTCTCAGAGAATAACATGATAAACATTTTTCCATCATATTTAACTGATAGCAAAATCTTGACCTTAGTAGATGGGTTCAAGGTATATTTTGGCAAGGGAACCAAGCAAATAGGACTCACTAATATAACAGATGAGTCAAAGATGACTCCAAAACTTCTTAGCATAAGTAAACGGTGATGCCATTTAATGAAATAATAAGTAGGATTATACTTTTGGATGTGGGTAGAATTAAAATTCTAGGTTGGAATACTGATTTTGAAATATACATAAAACATCAAAGTAGAACTTTCAGGTAGGCTGTTGAATGTACTTGGAGAAGAGGTTTCAACATAAATTTGGGAGTATTCAGCTCATAGACAGCACTTAAGCCATAGAAATGAATGAAATTATCTAGGCAGAAGATGTAGAAAGAGAAAGGAAGATGAGGAAATATCTTGATGTACTTTCTTAACCATCTAAGAAAGAGTTAATCATGTTAACTCAGTGCCAGGAGAGGAGAGTCTTATTTCTGCCAATCTTGGTGAATTTAGAATTTGTGAGTGGCAATAAATACACATTTCTATTGTACAAATAATTTTTTTCAAATTTATTGAATCATATACCCCTTTTCCAAGAACTATGTTGGGGTACATGTTCATCTAAACAAGTGCTGATAATTGTGATTAATATAATATAGTTAATGTAACATTTTTAATAAACTCATTTTATTTTATTCATCACCTCTAGATTTCTAGTCAAAGATAAAATATTAGCCTTCCCAGCACAAAGAAAAGCAGCTGATTTCAAATAATCTCTGCAATGCAACTTGAACTGCATTTTTATATATAACATTCTCAATGCACTACAGCTTGAGGTGTTACCTGCCCAGAGATATAGGTAAATTCCTTGTAGTTTAACAATGTGAAGGAAACAAAAACTAAAAGTCGTCTTTTAGTTTGTCATCTATTGAAACATCTTATCCTTCATGTGTGTGAGACAGATCACTCTCTATTTTCAGAAAAGCAACATGAAAAGGAAAAGGAAATAATAGATGAGAGAAGAACAAGAGTGCTCAAATCAATGGATTTATCGCAGTCATTCCGTTTTCTGGAGAATGGGAAAAGAGGTGGTATATTCTACTTTTAGTATGGTTGAGGAGCTCCTCTCAGACCAACCCTCCAGTAAATAAAAACCACAAAATAATAATCATAATAATAACCACAAACTCTGGGCAGAGAGAAAGAGAGAATGGCACTGGGTAAAATTACAGTTTTTGTAACTTTCTAAAGGATGCAAGTCTCAAGGATTAAAGAACTGAATTGAAATTTGAGCTGACACCTATTGCAGGAGAGACAAAAATTTCCAATTCAGTTTAGCCAAGTTACCAGCCTGATTTTTTTCTTAAATCAATATTCTTCAAAGGAACATAATAGAACCAAGAATTTCTATAACACATTCTTCACAAGGTTCGGGATACAATATAAAATTGCTCAACATACAAAGAAATAGAAAAACATGGCCCATTCTCAAGAGAAAAGATAATAGAGACCAGTCCTGAGAGGATCCAGATGTTGACACTGGCAGATTAAGATTTTTAAAGCGGATATTATGATTATGCCCAAGGATGTAAGGGAAAATATTCTCACAGTATGTGAATATTAGGGCATCTCAGCAGAAAAGCAAAAACTATAACAAGGAATCAAATATAATCTCCCCACCTGGAACATGCTATATCTGAAATTAAAGTGTTATCAAATGGGTTTAACATCAGAGTAGAGATGACAGAGGAAAGATCAGCCAGCTTAAAACCAGATCAATGAAAGTGATACCCTAAAGTAGAGGGATTTCCATGGAGGTCTAGTGGTTAAGAATCTGCCTTCTAATGCAGGGGGTACAGGTTCGATCCCTGGTTGGGGAGCTAAGATCCCACATATCTCATGGCCAAAAAAACACATCGTAAAACAGAAGCAATATTGTAAAAAATTCAGCAAAAATGGTCACTTTAAAAATGGTCCACATCAAAAAAAATCTTTAAAAAATTTTTTAAGAAGAAATGAATAGAAAAGAGGATGTGAGGGAATATCATTGAAACAGGTATACTGCCATATGCAAAATAGATGACCAGTGCAAGTTCGATGATGAAGCAGGGAACTCAAAGCTGGTGCTCTGGGACAACCCAGAGGGATGGGGTGGGGAGGAAGGTGGGAGGCGGGTTCAGGATGGTGGAACACATGTACACCCATGGCTGGCTGATTCAGGTCGATGTATGGGGAAAAAAAAATCACAATATTCTAAAGTAATTATCCTCCAATTAAAATTAATTAATTAATTTTAAAAGAAAAATAAGAAAATAACAAAAGAAGCAGAGCATCAGGGACTTGTGGAACAATATCAAATGGTCTACTATACATATAATTGGGAGTCTCAGAATGAGTGGAGGGTAAATATGATGTAGGAAAAATTTCTGAAAACATAATGCTTTTTCTTTTCAAATTTGGTAAAAGTAATAAATTTACAGTAAACACTAAGCAGAATTAATTCAAAAAGAACTATTCCTAGACCCATCATAGTCAAGCTGGTGAAAACCAAAGAGAAAATCTTAACAGTAGACAAAGAATAGTAATACATGGCACACGAAGGAACAAGAATCACTGACTTCTCATCAGAAACAATGCTCTTTACAGTGCTGAAATATTTTTTAAATAGTGAATGCAAAATTTTATCTCCAGCAAAATCATTCCTCAAAAATAAAGATCAAAGACATTTTCAGACAGGAAAAAATTAAGATTTCTTGACCTGCCGACATGCACTGCCAAAAATGCTAAAGAAAGGTCTTCAGGCTGAACAGAACGAAAACCTAAATCTTCAGGAAGTAATAAAGTGCATTAAAATTGAGAAATACATGTAAATATATAAATGATTATTTTTCTCTTAAATTTAAAGATACATGCGGCTCTTTAATGGAGGAGGGCATGGCAACCCACTTTCCAGGTATTCATGCCTAGAGAATCCATGGACAGAGGTCACAAAGAGTCAGACACAACTGAAGCAACTTAGCAAGCACACACAGATGGCTCTTTAAAGAATCACATTCCTCCAAATATTTGAAGCCAGACTGAATTTTTCATTCTAAATCTAAATGTTATCAAGCTTAGATTTTGAAAGATCATCAAATTGTTCCTGGCATGAAACTGACATTTGGAAATAACATAGTTATTATTTTCTGAAATTAAATACATGTTTTCTATCAACATTTACTTGTCACATTCATTTTATTTGCATTTTTTCCTCCCTTTTGTAGAGAAATGTATCTGGAGTTAATAAGCTTAGCAAGCTTCTAGCCGAATAGGATTATTCTCAGAACATCTCTTTTGAAAGGGAGACATTTTCCTAATGGACTATCATTTAGAGAGATTTTTGCATTGTGAATCAATGAGGCAATAAATAACGAACACACTCCTGTGTAGTTAGAACTCCTAGGTTTCAGGGCAGGTTTTTCTTTGTTAAGTAAGATCAAAACATGTTCATATATGGGTAAAATTCTTAGAGAAAACAAAGTTTATGTAGTTGTTGTTTAGTCGCTAAGTCCTATCTGACTCTTTTGCGACCCCATGGACTGCAGCCCGCCAAGCTCCTCTGTCCAAGGGATTTCCCAGGCAAGAGTACTGAAATCGGTTGCCCTTTCCTCCTCCAGGGGGTCTTCCCCACCCATAGACTGAACCCATGTCTCCTCTGTTGGCAGATAGATTCTTTACCAATGAGCCACCTGGGAAACCCCAATAAAGTTTCCTGAAAAAAATTATAATGTTAAACACTTCCAAAAAAAAAGCATAATTTAAAAGCTAAGCTTAAAGTGTGTGTATCACAACAAACTGGAAAATTCTTAAAGAAATGGGAATACCTGTATCCTGAGAAATCATATTCAGGTCAAGAAGCAACAGTTAGAACCAGACATGGAACAATGGACTGGTTCCAAACTGGGAAAGGAGTACATCAAGGCTGTATATTGTCACCTTGCTTATTTATCTTATATGCAGAGTACATCATGAGAAATCCTGGGCTGGATGAAGCAAAAGCTGGAATCAAGATTGCAGGGAGAAATATCAGTAATATCAGATATGCAAATGACACCACCTTTATGGCAGAAAGCAAAGAGGAGCTAAAGGGCCTCTTGATGAAACTGAAAGAGGAGAGTGAAAAAGCTGGCTTGAAACTCAACATTCAAAAAATTAAGATCATGGCCTCTGATCCCATCACTTCATGGCAAATAGATAGGGAAACAATGGAAACAGTGACAGACTTTATTTTCTTGGGCTCCAAAATCACTGCAGATGGTGACTGCAGCCATGAAATTAAAAGAGGTGTGATCCTTGGAAAAAAGCTATGACCAACCTAGACAGCTTGTTAAAAAACAGACATTACTTTACCAGCAAAGGTCCATATAGTCAAAGATATGGCTTTTCCAGTAGTCATGTATGAAAGGGGAGAATTGAACTATAATGAAAGCTGAGCAATGAAGAACTGATACTTTTGAACTGTGGTTTTGGAGAAGACTCTTGAGAGTCCCTTGGACTGCAGTATCAGACCAGTCAATCCTAAAGGAGATCAGTCCTAGGTGTTCATTGGAAGGATTGATGCTGAAGCTGAAACTCCAATACTTTGGCCACCTGATGTGAAAAACTGATTCATTGGAAAAGACCCTGATGCTGGGAAAGATTGAAGGCAGGAGGAAAAGGGGATGACAGTGGATGAGATGGTTGGACGGCATCACAGACCCAGTGGACATGAGTTTGAGCAAGCTCCGGGAGTTGGTGATGGACAGGGAAGCCTGGAATTCTGCAGTCCATGGGGTCGCAAAATTTGGACACGACTGTGTGACTGAACTGAAGCTTAAAGTGCATTCAAATACTGTTGGATAAAAGAATGAGATTATATGTCAACGCTATTTAAAATCTTGAGCAAAAATATGTAAAATAGAGTCATCAAAATCATATTCAGAATCTTTTCATAGTTTCTAAAGGCAAGCAAACAACAACAAAAAATATTTTCCATATTTTTTGCATTTGCCAGCTAGATATTTGTTCTGGATGCTCTACCAACACCTCAGCATCTGTATTTCAGCATTAAAGTTATCTTATGAGGACTTCCCTGATGGTCCAGTAGCTAAGACTCTGTTCTCCCAATACAGGGGGCATGGGTTCCATCCCTGGTTTGGAAACAAGATCCCACATACTACAACTGAGAGTTCACATGCCATGCAAAGATCCCACATGGCTAAGACCTGGCGCAAATAAATAAGACCTGGCTGCTATTGAAAACACCAGTACCACCAGTAGAAACTACTGCTTTTTTTTTTTTGCTGCTCTAGGTCTTCGTTGCTGAGTGTGGGCTTTCTCTAGTTTCGGCTCTCGGGCTCTAGAACATGTGGGCTTCAGCAGTTGTGGCACACAGTCTTAGTTACTCTGCGACCTGTGGGATTTTGCAAGACCAGGGATCAAACCCATGTCCCTTGCATTAGCAGGCAGATTCCTAACCACTGGACTATGGGGGAAGTCCCAGAAAACTGTTCCTGTGTGATCCTGAAGATACAGAAAGAGCTGGAGAGGGAAAGGCATTTATGGGGCTGTCAAGGCTGCCTCCACAATAGAAAACTTTACATTGCATTTTGAGATGAACTTTCTTTTATCTGAAATTCCTTTTCAAGTGTGCATGAGGTCTGTGGTGGAGGAACTCTGTTCCCCTTTAAATCTGATTATCTTATTCACAAGGGCCCAGAGACTGGGCTGGAATAGCCTGGAGAACAAGGAAGATTGCTCCCTACGAGAGTCCTGGGATAGAACATTTCACCCAATCTTCTACTCATCATCTCAGCCACCAGCATCAGCAGGCAGCTTTCAGCCAGAGTCACAGCTTAAGGGGCCACACTCCTGAGTGAAGCTGGCAGGATCTGAGCTTTTAGCCTGTCAAGATCCATATTGGCTGGCACAAGAACAGAGATCCCTTATAAAATTGAACATGTCAGCCAATTTAATCCTATTAAACTCTAAATGACCCTCCACTGAGGGATGCACATTAAGAAGATTGTTGCCATATTACAATCCCTTCTCTATCATAGAAATCTTCTTAGGAAAACAGAATTTTCAAAAATGTCATAGAATGTCAGAGGTAGAGGTCATATTAAAAGACTATAGACTGTCTTAGTAATTATCCCATCCTACCATTTTATTTCACAAATGCTTGGCACAAGGAGAAAGAAAATTCATCAAAATACGTGAATCACCTTTTTTCCCTTAATTGAAACATAAAATTCATATAATATATAATATCTATAATTGGGTTTATGAAATAGAATAAATTCTGAGTATTTTTAGTTCCTTAAAATAAATCTCAATATAGTCTAATCTAAAGCCTCTTTAAGCATAAACTTGAAATAGATCTTTAGGCAATGTGCTCATCTATATCACTCCTGCTGCTGCTGCTGCTAAGTCGCTTCAGTCGTGTCCAACTCTGTGCGACCCCATAGATGGCAGCCCACTAGTCTCCTCTGTCCCTGGGATTCTCCGGATACCACTCCTATGTTGATGCAAATGTCTTCTCTGACCGGATTGATCTTTTCCCTACCATTAGAATAAGCCTTATCTCTCTGAGTGCTAACCCATTCTAGATATTTTTTCACTGCTTGAGTCTACTGCCTTCTTTTCTATGCCACTATACATATCTTGACTTCTTTCTTCCTGTTGACTTTATTCTAGGTTGAGCTTTTAACATGGTAGAAAGTTCTTCTATGGCAGCTTTCAGGCTTCAATCAGACTTTAGGAAAAACAAGCAAAGTCCAGCATGAAATATGTGCGTGCACAGTCATTCAGTCAGGTCCAGCTCTTGCAATCCATGGGTTGTAGCCTGCCGGGATCCTCTATCCATGGGATGTTCCAGGCAAGAAGACCAGAGTGAGTTGCCATTTCTTCCTCCAGGGGATCTTCCCGACCCATGATTGAACCAGAGTCTCTTGCCTATCTTGGATTGGCAGGTAGATTCTTTCCTACTGAGCCACCAGGGAAGCCTCTAGCATGGTAATAACATTACACCTAATACGTACAGCATGCCTAATTGGTGTGAGACAACTTACTAAGCAAATTACTTCATTATCATGATACCTGATTTTATCTAGAGTTGAGTGATATTAAAATCTCCATGTTGCTTACAAAGGAAGAGACTCAGAGTTAGGAAATTGCCCAAGGTTGCATAATTACAAATAGTAGAACCAGAATTTTAATGCTAACAATTTATATCAGAGCCCTCTCTCTTATTCACTGTGCAAACCTACCTATAAATGTAGGACGGACCATAGTGAGAGACAAAGCTGGAAAGTAATTTGTGATTTAGATTAATTATGCATGTGCTCTGTTGCTTCAGTCATGTTCGGCCCTTGTGTCCCCATGGACTGTAGCCTGCCAGGCTCCTCTATCCATGGGATTCTCCAGGCAACAATCCTGGAGCGGGTTGTCATACCCTCCTCCAGGGGATCTTCCCAACCTAGGGATTGAACTCGAGTCTCCTGTGTCTCCTGCATTGGCAGGCATATTCTTTACCCACTGAGCCACCTGAAAGGCTTCAAATGTGCTACAGGACTGAGTATAACAGGGGCATGCAACCCAGTCTGGGGAGCTCCAGGAAAAATTCATAAATGAGTTGCCTTCAGAGCTGAATTTTGATTCATATACTATGGCCGATGTATTCTCCAACCAGTGGGAAGATCATAGAGGGAAAAACAGAGGTATAAAAGGGCGTGGGGCAATTTTCTAATTTAACAATTACGATTTGTGTCATCTTAAAAAAATCAGTCCACTGAATTACATAGAAATAAATATGCAACAAGTTGGAAAAACAAAGTATACTTTAAATATGTTTCAGTAGATAGCTCATCTGAAGTTCTGGATTTTTCAGTCACTTTATTCTGATGCTATGGCAGCCAACTAATTCTTAACTTTAGGGGGTGTAAGACTCGGAAGCCTGGCTTCACTGCAGATTCCTGCTGCTACATAATCTTCTCTCCTCTGCCCTTCCAAGCTTTCCTTTAGGGTTAATTTGGCTGTATGGGTGGCTTCTTCAAGTTCCAGATCCTGGTTACATCTTTTCTTAAGGAGAAGTTTTCCCAGTCACATAGTTCTTTCCCATTGATGTGACTTTCCAGGCAAAGTAAGGCCTAGATGGATGTGACTGAAATAAATATGATTGTCCCTCATCATTCCAACCAAAAAAAAAAAGAAAACCCTCCGAGTGAAGGAACGCCACCTGACTAAGTGTATCCTTGAATCACAGAAGTTATGCTCTGTACCAGCACAGTTGTGACAGTGGGTTCTCGGGAAACAAGATAGTGCTGCTGAGCTGGTTTCCCAGCTCTGCACCAGCACTCTGAGATGTGAGCTCATGTCACCGCACGTCAAACCTCAGTGTTTGGTCATTGTTTCCACACTGTGCTCTCGTCACTCATCCTACAGAATGGATTTCTGTTTCTTCTCAGTTGCTGATACTACACCATTTGCAGCTATAGTTTTCACTGAAGGGATTTCTCCAGCTACAGCAGCCAAAGCATATTCAGTCTGGACAAGTTTAGCAGAAAGGCTGGATGTGGTCAGTGAAAAGTGATAACTGCTCTGCCATCTTTACTTGGACAGCACTTTTTTGTTGTTTATAGTAGCTTTAGTCATAACTGCCAAGAAACTGAAATAACTCACATGACCACTAATCAGTAAGGAAGGCAGAGTGAGTTCAGTGGTGAAAATGGGCATCAAATCAATGCATGTCAAAGTGAAAACAAAAGTGTTATTCACTCAGTCATGTCCAACTCTTTGCAGCCCATGGACTGTAGCCTGCAAGCCTCCTCCATCCATGGAATTCTCCATGCAAGGATACTGGAGTGGGTTGCCATTCCCTTTTCCAGGGGATCTTCCTGACCCAGGGATCAAACCGGAGTCTCCTAAACTGCAAGCAGATTCTTTATCATCTAAACCACCAGGGAAACTCCTGGATGTCAAAGTGAAAGTCATTCAGTCATGCCCAACTTTTTGCTACCCCGTGAACTAACTATACAGTACAGGGAATTCTCCAGGCTAGAATACTGGAGTGGGTAGCCTTTCCCTTCTCCAGGGGATCTTGTCAACTCAGAGGTCAAACCCAGGTCTCCAGCATTACAAGGAGATTCTTTACCAGCTGAGCCACAAGGGAAGCCTGGATGTCAAAGGATACCATTAAAAACTCCCAAACCAGGGGACTTCCATAGTGGTTGAGTAGTTAAGACCTCTCCTTTCAATGCAGGGGTTGTGGGGTCAGTCCCTGGTTGGAGAACTAAGATCCTACAGGCCTCAAATGCCCCTCCCCAAAGAATAACATAAAACAGAAACAATATTGTAACAAATTCAAGAAAGGCTTTTTTAAAAATGGCACATATCAAAATAAAATCTTAAAAAAATAAAACCTCCCAAACCAGAGAGTGAAGATTAAATAATAAAACATAAAAATCTAGGTCTTTCCAAAAGATAACTACAAAAGTATTAGAAAAATCAAATGATAAATTTTAAAAAACACATCACATAAATAAACACAGAAAACAATATAAAATAATTGGAAAAGTTAAAACAAAACACAAAAACTCTATCAATAAATGTGAATGATCTTAACACCTATTAAAAGAAATAAATCTCTACTATACTCACAGAGCAAGACCTAACTTCACGATGCATTCAAGAGACACACCTAAAATAAAGTAACTCAGAGGTTTAAAATGAAATGGGCAAAAACATCCTAGGAATATGGAAATAGTAAGAAAGCAAGTCTTCAGATTTTGATGTTTCAAACAGAATTCAAGCCAAAATTCATTAAAGACAAAAGGTCCGTATGAATACCAAGTTTTAAAATCCACAAAAAATATCAGACTGCTGAGTATCAATACGTTGAGGTACGAACTACATTTATTAATCTTTATTAAGCAGAACCATAGGGAATGCAAAGAGAAATAGAAACATACTAATAATAGGAGACTTCCACTCTCAGTAGAAGATAAATCATGATGACAATAAATATATAGAAGACCTAAATAACATATTTAATAAGATAGCTTTTATGGACCCATACTGAACATTAACCCTGACAATAGAAAACACGTTTTCTTCCCAGGGACACATAGTGTATTTACAAAAGTGATCAAGTATTAGGTCACAAGGAAAATAATAATAAATTGCTTAAGACAAAAAAATAACTCAGATGACAATGCAATAAAACAAAAGATATTAATAATGTATTTCTTAAAAAGCTAAAAGGCCCTTCCTCCTGGAAATTTGAAAGCTACAATTTAACTGTTGCAGATCTGAGGAGACTAAGCAGATATGACCTCTAAATGCAGTGTGATACCCTGGATTGGATCTTGGAACAGAAAGAGAACATTAATGGGAAAACTGAAAAATCCAGATAAAGTCTGGAGTATAGTTCACAGCATAATATACCAATATTGTTTCTCAGTCTTCAGTCAAGTTCAAATTTTCGTGACGCCAAAGACTGTAGCCCAACAGGTTCCTCTGTCCATGGAATTCTGTAGGCAAGAATACTAGAGTGGGTAGCCATTCACTTCTCCAAGGATCTTCCCAACCCAGGGATTAAACCCAGGTCTCCTGAATTGCAGGCAGATTCTTTACTATCTGAGTCATAAGGAAGCCCCTCAGAGTTCACAGCATAGTGTACCAATGTTGGTTCTTAGTTTTGACAGATGTACCACAATAATATAAGATATTAACAACAGGCAAACTGGTTGAAGACTATATGGGAACTCTGTATTATATTTGCAATGGTTCTATAAATGTAAAATCATTTCAAAATAAAAATGTAGTTTTAAAAGCTTTCAACTGAAAAATACTCTTCTATCAAATAGCTATTAAATACAAGGAGCCACACAATCAAAATAACAGAACTTCTAAAAGTTATTGCATTATTTTTGACTCAGGTATTTATTACTCTCTAAGAGATAATCAAATAGGCCTACTTATCATTCATAAAATCTCTAAAAATCTATTAAGCTCTTTATATCTGTATAATGAAATCAATACTATAACCCATATAATTAAAGAATTACAATAGTAAAATTGAGTGCTTAAGAGATTTTGATATAGAGCCAAAAATATAGGCAAGCAAAGCCAAAAGAAGACTCATTGTCTAAATCAATCTTTATAATTGGTTGAAACAATACAATTCAGAATCTGTGGTATATATTTAAAGCTGTTAATTGAGGAAAATTTGAAACCTTAAATATTTTATCAATACAAAAAAAAATTTAAGCTAAATTCCCAACTCATAAAAGTAAAAAAAAAAAAAAAAAAACCACCATCACAGCAACAAAATAAACCAAAATATAACACAAAGAAAGAAATAATAAATATAAAAATAGAAATTAATGAAGGAGGTAACAGAAAAACAGCATATGTAATTAGTAAAACAAGATATCAGTTTCTTTAAACATTAACAAATTAAGTAAAGCACTAACTTAATTGGGAGGAAAATACAAATATACAAAATTAATGCATTGGGGGAAATAATCATTGAAATATAAGAACTTTTAAAATAAGATTAATTTGCAGACCTCTATACAAATACATTTGGAAAACTAGGTGAAATGGATAATTATGCAGGAAAATAGCTTTCCAAAACTGACTCATTAATACAGAGTTCAGAAGGATACATTTCTAAATTGCTTGCATAAATTAAAATAAATAAAAAGAACAAAAAAACTTTTGAATAACTAAAGGGTGAATTCTAATTGTTATTGCTGTTCAGTCGCTGTGTCTGACTGCGGGCAACCCCACAGACTGCAGCACTCCAGGCTCCTCTGTCCTCCACTAGCTCCTGGAGTTTGCTCAAATTCATGATGTTCATTGAGTTGGTGATGCTATCTAACCATCTCATCCTCTGCCACCATCTTCTCCTTTTGCCTTCAATCTTTCCCAGCATTGCGGTCTTTTCCAATGACTTAGCTCTTTGTCAGGTAGCCAAAGTATTGGAGCTTCAGCTTCATTATCAGTCCTTCCAATGAATATTCAGGGTTGATTTCCTTTAGTTTGATCTCCTTGCAGTACAAGGGGTTCGCAAGATTCTTCTCCAGCAGCATAATTTAAAAACATCAATTTTTTGGAACTCAACCTTTTTCATGGCCCAACCCTCACATCAATAATGTAATTTCAGTTTATTGTTCTTACATATAATCCCAATGACAAATATAATTTTCATATGCCCTTCTGAAAGTCTTACTGCTGCTTAAAATATTAATTTGTTAAAGGTGAGTAAAAATTCAAATTCCAAACAAGAGATTTGGCTTTATGTTTGAAATATATCTGTTCATGATCAGACTTGATCCATGTCTTACTACGAACTGTATTTGAATCCAAACATGTCATGTTTTCTTTTGAACTTCTGCTAGAGGTACCACATGATCTCTTCAATCAGAAGTATTTCTCCTTATAAACCGTCACTTACTTAGGTGAGTAAACAAGCTTCTTTCGCTCATTTCCCTATTTTTGCCATATTTGACAATACTATCATCCAGTGATACTGGGTTTTTTCTCTGAATTTCATCAACCCTAGTGAAAATCACTGGCATGAATGATTAAAATCATTTTTATGATTCTTAATGAATTAGAGTTATCCTTATTTTAATGGAAATAAGAGAATACTAAGTGACCTTTGTCATCAAGTGATAATAAAAAAAAACATTGCTATTTGATGATTCTTTTCTTTTGAATTTCCTTTTGTTGTGGTTGTTGGTGTTGAGCCAAACTCTTCAGAAATACTGTTAATGGGACTGGTGATCTTTTTTTCATTCATACATGTCATGCTGTCCCCACGATCTCTCATTGTATCTGTGTGCTCTGTCACTCAGCCATGTCTGACTCTTTGACCTCTCTTACTGCCATTTAAAATTTTAAAGAAAATCAAGTATTTCTTCTAGAGAAAATATAATGAATGTACAGATAACTGTATGAGTCAGATTGTGACTTTTTAGTTGCAAAGAGGAAGATATAATTATTTCTCTTTTTTTTCTTAAATATTCTCAATAGAATAAAAGCTTAAAGATGCTACAAAGTGCCCTGGTTTGATCTTTCACTTCCCACTGCTATCTCTCTTAAATTTCTTTCTTTCTGTGACTTCTCTTTTCCCTTAGAGCTGAAGACAAATTTTGTTTTTCATCATTATCTCAGCTTAAATTCAGTTGGGAAGGAAATGAGAAGCGTGGGAGCTGATAAGCACAAAAATGCAATTTAAATAAAACTGGCTTTTGCATTTTTCAGTCTTCAAAGAAGAATCACAGTCAGTTTTAAGGATGAGGTTCATTCTGCTGTGGTATGGATACCCTCTCACTTATTCAGTATTTCCTGCACGCCAAGCATGGGGAGGAGGTGAGGATACACCTCTGGGTATCACACTCTGGAGATAAAGTGGTGAGAAAAACAAGACAGAGACCTCACCCCACAAAGCAGAGAATAGAGTCAGGAAGATTAATTAAACAATCATGTAAATTAATGTTAGCTATACAAGATGGTTGGATGGCATCATTCAATGGACATGAGTTTGAGCAAGCTCTGGGAGACAGTGAAGGACAGGGAAGCCTGGCGTGCTGCAGTCCGTGGGGTCACAAACAGTAGGACACAAATGAATGACTGAACAGCAGCAAGGAAGAATATAAGAAAGGAAAGGTAGGTGGCATGGTGGGTACATATTACAGGGAGATCGGGGGCATTCCATCTGGGTCCGATGAGGCCCTGGGGTTGAGAGTTCAAGATGGATAAAACCAAGGCATGGGGTAGAGAATAAGAGGAGTATTCAGGCAGAAAAATGGACGGTCCACAGCTTCTGTCATCTGAGGAAGTTTGGTTTGAGCCACTAAAAGTGCCTCTCATGACTTCCCTGGTGGGCCAATGATTAAGAATCCATGCTTCCAATGCAGGGCGTGTGGGTTCAATTCCTGATTGGGTAACTAAGGTCTCACATTGTCTGTGGCATAGCCAAAAAATAGAAATTAAAAAGAAGTGCTTCATAATGTAACTTCACAGTAATTCATCAGTCATTTTTAGGGAAAAAAAATAGAAAATGAGTGACAGTACTTAGCACAGAGTAAGTGCTAAATAAACTTGAGCTTCTATTATCATCCTATTCCATTTCAACACACCACCTCCCACCTCTCTCCACAGCTACAGCTCTCCCAGCCAGCTTCTCAACACCTTCCGAGGATGACATACTGTACTCTCAGTCCCCAGACAGAAACCCCTTTTGAAATGTATTCTCAGTTCTGTTCTAGGAACTTCCCTGGTGGTCCAGTGGCTAAGACTCCACACTCCCAATGCAAGGGGCCTGGATTCTATCCCTGGTTAGGCAGCTAGATCCCACATGCTGCAACTAAGACATGGCACAGCCAAATAAATAAGTAAATATTTTTTTAAATAAATTATGTTCTGTAACATAGCAGAAGTCTTCCCTGAATGCATAAAATTAATGTATTGGTCATTTAGCAAATACATGTTAAGTAAGTATGAGATTGATAATAATGACAGCTAAAACTTGCTGAGGACATACCCTTGGGAAAGGCTGTCTTAAGAACAGTGAGTTCTTCAGAAAAATTTTTGAGGCAAGTATTAGTACTTTTGCAGCCATAATTTTAGTAACAGAGGACAAAGAGTTTAAACATTTTCTCCTAGCAAGTGGCAAAGCTAGACTTAGGAATGCAAGAAATCTATCTCTAAGATGTGAGGGCTCCATTTGTCTCCTTGAAGACAGACAAGGCACTTGCTTACCTAGAGTTTACAACTTACTTAGAAAGAAGCAGGGAGACCATGGAAATTCAATAAACAAGTAAATAAATAAGCTTGATAATTGCCATTTGTGGTTAGTCTTGCAAAGGGATTAAACCAAATAATGTGGTGAATAAGGATTAAGGGTGGACAGGGGAACCCTGCTTTAGAAAGAGTATTCAGAGATAACTTCCCGAGGGAGGGGCCTTAGAACTGATACTTAAAAGATGGAAAAGAGATAGCTCTGTGAAAAAGTAGAGAAAAGAATTCCAGTGCAGAAAATAGCAAACACAACTGTCTTAAGGTAGGGCAAGACTGGTATATGGGAGGAGCTAAAGGAGGCCAGAATCTACTTCTGCTTCATTGACTATGCTAAATAAACCCTTTAACTGTGCGGTCCACAGCAAACTGTGGAAAATTCTTAAAGAGATGGGAATACCAGACCACTCTACCTGCCCCCTGAGAAATCTGTAGGCAGGTCAAGAAGCAACAGTTAGAACTGGACATGGATCAGTGGACTGATTCCAAATTGGGAAAGGAGTATGCCAAGGCTATATATTGTCACCCTGCTTATTTAACTTACATGCAGAGAACCTCATATGAAATGCCAGCCTGGATGACTCACAAGGTGGAATCAAGATTGCCAGGAGAATTACCAATAACCTCAGATATGCAGATGACATCACCCTAATGGCAGAAAGTGAAGAGGAACTAAAGAGACTCTTAATGAAGGTGAAAAAGGAGAGTGAAAAAGCTGGTTTAAAGCTCAACATTCAAAAAACTCAGATTATGCATCTGATGCCATCACTTCATAGCAAACATGGGGAAAAAGTGGAAACAGTGACAGATTTTATTTTCTTGGGCTCCCAAATCACTGCAGATGGTGACTGCAGCCATGAAATTAAAAGTCACTTGCTCCTTGGAAGAAAAGCTATGACAATCCTAGACAGGATATTAAAAAGGACAGATATCACTTTGCTGAGAAAGGTCTATCTAGTCAAAGCTATGATTTTTCCAGTAGTCATATACATATGTGAGAGTTGGACAATAAAGAAGGCTGAACACCTAAGAATTGATGCTTTCAAACTGTGGTGCTACAGAATCCCCTCGACAGCAAGGAGATCAAGCCAATCAATCCTAAAGGAAATCCACCCTAAATATTCTTTGAAAGGACTGATACTGAAGCCAAAGCTCCAGTTCTTGGCCACCTGATGTAAAGAAGTGACTCATTGGAAAAAACCCTGATGCTAGGAAAGATTGGAAGCAGGAGGAGAAAGGGGTGATAGAGGATGAGATGGTTGGATGGTATCAGGTATCATGGACTCAAAGGACATGAATTTGAGCAAATTCCAGGAGAAAGTCTGACACTGTATAAACAGTGTCAGACTTTATTTTTGGGGGGGCTCCAAAATCACTGCACATGGTGACTGCAGCCATGAAATTAAAAGATGCTTACTCCTTGGAAGAAAAGTTATGACCAACCTAGATAGCATATTCAAAAGCAGAGACATTACTTTGCCAACAAAGGTCCATCTAGTCAAGGCTATGGTTTTTCCAGTGGTCATGTATGGATGTGAGAGTTGGACTGTGAAGAAAGCTGAGCACCAAAGAATTGATGCTTTTGAACTGTGGTGTTGGAGAAGACTCTTGAGAGTCCCTTGGACTGCAAGGAGATCCAACCAGTCCATTCTGAAGGAGATCAGTCCTGGGTGTTCATTGAAAGGACTGATGCTGAAACTCCAATACTTTGGCCACCTCATGCAAAGAGTTGACTCATTGGAAAAGACTCTGATGCTGGGAAGGATTGGGGGCAGGAGGAGAAGGGGACAACATAGGATGAGATGGCTGAATGGCATCACGGACTCGATGGAAGTGAGTCTGAGTGAACTCTGGGAGCTGGTGATGGACAGGGAGGCCTGGCATGGTAATCACATAATGGTAATGGACATAAATTTGAGCAAACTTCAGAAGATAGTGGGGGACAAAGAAGCCTGGCATGCTGTAGTCCATTAATTCACAGAGTTGGACATGACTTAGCTACTCAATGCCACAACAAAGGAGGCCAGAGCAAGAGGAGAAAGAGAAGTGAGATAAACCAGATTATGTAAGACCCTCCCACCATGATGGGAGGGTGTCACCTGAAATACGTCACCTGAAAATTAATGCAGAACCAGTAGACATTTTAAAATGAGAATCAGAATGAGCTCTCATTAATACTTTCAGAGTTTCACAATAGCTTTCATACTGGAGAACAGATTATAGAAGTCAAGAGACAAAGAAGAGAAACCAGTTCAGAGCTAATGCTGCCAACCCAGTAAGGAGAGATCAGAATTTAAACTAGAATGCTGACACTGGACATGGAGGGATAGGGACAGAGGTAGAAATTTAAAGTCTTACTTATGATGAGGTGGTTGGATGGCATCACCGACTCGATGGACGTGAGTTTGAGTAAACTCCTGGAGTTGGTGATGGACAGGGAGGCCTGGCATGCTGCAGTCCATGGAGTCGCAAAGAGTCAGACACGACTGAGAGACTGAACTGAACTGAACCTATGAATTGGATGTAGAGAATGAGGACTGGGGAATCAAAGGTGATTCCTAGAATTTTGGGCTTAAATAACTACAAATGGTGGTTCCTCAAAGGGAGACAAGAAAAGATCAAGTCTCAGGGGAAAGCCATGAGTTTAATTTTGAATATGAAGTCTGAAATACCTATGAGGTCTTTGTGGAAAGATGTAAAGCACAAAGTTGTATATGCAGTTTGACCCTAGGGCTAGAGAAAGAAATGTGATCATCATTGACATGTAAGGTATTTAAAGCCATGGAGGGACTTCCCTGGTGGTCTGATGGTTAAGAATTCACCTTGCAATGCAGAGAATGTGTGCTCAATCCCTGGTCAGGGTTCTAAGATCCCCTTGTGCCAAAACTACTGAGCCCAAGCCACAACAAAAGATCCCTCATGCTATAACTAAGACCCATGCATCCCAATAAATAAATACATATTTTTTAAAAAAGTAAAAGCATGGAGATCTCCCAAGAGAATAAAGAAGAGAAGAAGTCTTAGACCGCAGTTCCTAGGCATCATTGGCTAATTCATCATCCCTTTCTGGGTCTCAGATTACCTACCAGTTAAATGGGAGCAAAGTAATATGATACATCCTATCTCAGGCTGGAGGAATCTAGGAATAACACTCTTTCCTTTTGTTCATTCTTTTTTTTTTTTAATTTTTATTTTTACTTTATTTTGCTTTACAATACTGTATTGGTTTTGCCATACATTGACATGAATCAACCATGGGTGTACATGAGTTCCCAATCCTGAACCCCCCTCCCACCTCCCACCCTATATCATCTCTCTGGATCATCCCTGTGCACCAGCCCCAAGCCTCCTGTATCCTGTATCGAACATCGCCCTCTACAGTGCTGGCAAGTAAGAAGATATTTTTATTCTATGCCCTAACATGTTCTCAAATAGGTTGAAAGACTGATGACGGCTTTGGAGCAAAACAAAGAATAATTCTTAGAACACAGTTCATTTTTCCTCTCATTGAATGTGGCCTGAAGATAAAGCTCCTGAAAAGTCCTTATTCCTTTTCCTTTCAGAATGCTCATGATAGAAGAGCCAGGGATGTTACTAACTTCCTGATGTAAACCCTCTGAAGCTGAGTGACATTCCATGGCTCTAAGGAGTAAATAAGCACAAAGCTCTGTACTCCAACCACATAATCATATCTGAAAATTCAGTTTCAACACCAGGATTTACAAGAACCCAGCAGATGCTTTTGTCAGTCAATCGACAAGTATTTACTGTGCCCTTAGGGCACGTGGTAGTGGATGAGACTGCTTTCGTGAGCAAGCAAGTGTGCTCTTTGCTTTGAAAATAGAAATTTAATCACTTGTTCGTCCAAGCATTTCCCTTCAGCTTTTCCAGCATGCTTTTTTGTGAATGACTAAGAGAACAGCTCCTGCAAAGGCCGCCTGTGAATCTCAGCCAGAGTCCCTAAGAGGAAGGATGACTCATGCGCCCCTGACGTCAAAGCCTCTGTTCCTTTCAGAGGAGTCGGAAGAAAGTGGTAATGGCCTGGGTGGAATGACCCAGATGCCCCCCTGAGTCTGTGCGGGTCATGACGGCTTCCTCCTTCCCTGCCTGACGGTGATAATTTCAAACCAAAGTGGAAGCTGTGAAAACTCCAATTTCATTGTCAAGGTGACTGGAAAACCAAAAGCAGGAGTTTTTCCTCCTGTCAAGTGATAGCCAAGCTTTGTTGTGAGTTTTGTTTTGTTTTGTTTTCCTCTTTGGGAAATGCTAAAAGAATGCAATCCCTTTTGTACCATGTTTTGTATTGATTTGAGTCTTAGCTCAGGCTGCTATATCAAATACTACCAACCTGGTGGCTTAAACAACAGGCATTTATTTCTCACAGTTCTGGAAGCTGGAAAATCCAAGATCAAAGTGCTGGCAGATTTGGGATCTGACCATGACCCTCTTCCTGGTTTGCAGATGGCTGCCTCTTGCTATACCCTCCCATGATAGAAAGAGAGAGAAAGAGGGAGCTCTGGTCTCTTCCTCTTTTTATAAGGACACCAGTCCCATCACAGGGGGTTCACCATCATGACCTCATCTAAGCCTAATGGACCTTTTAAAGGCCCCTCTCCAAACACCATTACATTAAGGGTTAGGGCATCAACATATAAATGTGGGAGGGACACACACATGCAGTAAATAATCATTTACTTACATGTTAAAGGGCTTCCCTGATAGCTCAGTTGGTAAAGAATCTGCCTGCAATGCAGGAGACACTGGTTCGATTTCTGTGTTGGGAAGATCTGCTGGAGAAGGGGTAGGCTTCTCACTCCAGTATTCTTGGGCTTCCCTTGTGGCTCAGTTAGTAAAGAATCTGCCTGCAATGTGAGAGACCTGGGTTCATTCCCTGGGTTGGGAAGATCCCCTGAAGAAGGGAAAGGCTACTCACTCCAGTATTCTGGCCTGGAGGTTAGCAAAAGAGTCGGACACGACTGAGCAAATTTCTCTTACATGTTAAAAGTGATCAGTTCCAGGGTACCTTTTTCTTTATGATTGCCAAGGACTTTACCAGGTTATGCATAGGGCCATTCCACTACTTACTCATTCAGAGGTTCAAGTGCACTGAGTAACCTCTGGGTCAGAGTTCAACAAAGCTCTGACAAGAGTCAGAAAAGTTAAACAAATGTGACCTTGGAAATTTTGGGCCATGTCACAGTTCAGCCCCCTTTGGCATCAGTCCTGGGGCCTTCCGCCCAGGTTTGCTTTACTGTTTAATCTCCTGGGTCATCTGATCTATTTCATCTAATCTATTCTAAATCTTTTCCTTCTTTCCAGGGAAACTGGATGTCTAATTAAACTGGGTATCAGTTAAACCTAAATTGTTGATGACATCTAGTGGGTAACTTAGCCTTCCTCTGAAGTCTCAATTCAAGTCATATGTCTGTTTGTTCCAGCACCCCCTGATCACTTAATTCTCTGAATTTTTATTTCATAAAGGTCCTTATCACACCTTTAAGCATTTTTTATATAATGTTAACTTTTCATTGTATCTTACAGTTTTCTTTGTGGATCTTGAGAGAGATAAGTTTACTTTATCACCATCTTAGTTTTTCTTTTGTTCTTTTACTCAGAGCATCCATCACCACAATGCTTTGCACTAAAGATTCACCCAATAAGAACTTCTGAGATTGTGCAATATTTACCTGATGGTAACCTCTGAAACGAAAGTGAAATGGCATAAACCTAATAGCATTTCAGGTATTATAGTAGGTGGGTAATAAAGATAATTCAGGGTAAGAAGGACTCTGGGGACCCCTTAACATATCCGCATATATGCTATTGATATGAGAGACTAGTCCTAATTAATTTGATGCTAAATCCTGTCCCAGCTTAGGCCTCAGTGTGACATCATCATCCAAATGTCCACAGGACCGATGAGTAACAGAAAACCAATTGTTGACATCATGAGAGAAGGACCTAGCCTATGAACCATGACACTAGTAGCAGGCACTTCCTAGAGTATAAGTCTGCTAAGGAAAGCCAGTTAGAACAAAAAGTAGATGCCTGATGAATGTTGGATAAGAGTTAAACAGAGAATTCTTAACAGGCTTCAGAAAGCTCATAAATTGCCTTTTCCTTCTAGAAGGATAACATTTTGTCTCTTGAAATTGGAACCCTGATCTTTGGGAAATGCCTAGAGCCACCATTGTTGTTGTTCAGTCACTAAGTCATGCCCACCTCTTGGCAATCCCATGGACTGCATCATGCCAGGCTCCTTTGTCCTTCACTGTCTCCCAGAGTTTGGTCAGATTCATGTCCACTGAGTTGGTAATGCTATCCAAAAATCTCTTCCTCTGCTGTCCCCTTCTCCTTTTACCTTTAACCTTTCCCAGCATCAGAATCTTTTCCAGTGAGTCAGCTGTTCCCATTAGGTGGCCAAACTATTGGAGCTTTAGCTTAAGCATCAGTCTTTCCAATTAATATATTCCACGACCAAGTCTTATCCTCTGACTCCTTTGTCTAAACTTTACATAAGTCTGTATCTTCTGAATTCTACAACTTCATGTTATCTCAAAACTCTCTGCCTTTCCCTTGCCTCTCTTTCAGTTCAGTTCAGTTCAGTCGCTCAGTCATGTCCGACTCTTTACAACCCCATAAATCACAGCACGCCAGGCCTCCCTGTCCATCACCATCTCCCGGAGTTCACTCAGACTCACATCCATCGAGTCAGTGATGCCATCCAGCCATCTCATCCTCTGACCTCCCCTTCTCCTCCTGCCCCCAATCCCTCCCAGCATCAAAGTCTTTTCCAATGAGTCAACTCTTCGCATGAGGTGGCCAAGGTACTGGAGCTTCAGCTTTAGCATCATTCCTTCCAAAGATATCCCAGGGCTGATCTCCTTCAGAATGGACTGGTTGGATTTCCTTGCAGTTCAAGGGACTCTAAAGAGTCTTCTCCAACACCACACTTCAAAAGCATCAATTCTTCGGCACTCAGCCTTCTTCACAGTCCGACTCTCACATCCATACATGACCACAGGGAAAACCATAGCCTTGACTAGACAGACCTTAGTCAGCAAAGTAATGTCTCTGCTTTTGAATATACTATCAAGGTTGGTCATAACTTTTCTTCCAAGGAGTAAGTGTCTTTTAATTTCATGGCTGCAGTCACCATCTGCAGTGATTTTGGAGCCCAAAAATATAAAGTCTGACAATGTTTCTACTGTTTCCCCATCTATTTCCCATGAAGTGATGGGACCAGATGCCATGATCTTCGTTTTCTGAATGTTGAGTTTTCAGCCAACATTTTTGCTCTCCTCTTTCACTTTCATCAGGAGGCGTTTTAGCTCCTCATCACTTTCTGCCATAAGGGTGGTGTCATCTGCATATCTGAGGTGATTGATATTTCTCCTGGCAATCTTGATTCCAGCTTGTGTTTATTCCAGTCCAGCATTTCTCATGATGTACTACGCATATAAGTTAAATAAGCAGGGTGACAATATACAACCTTGATGTACTCCTTCGCCTATTTGGAACCAGTCTGTTGTTCTATGTCCAGTTCTAACTGTTGCTTCCTGACCTGCATACAGATTTCTCAAGAGGCAGGTTAGGTGGTCTGGTATTCCCTTCTCTTTCAGAATTTTACACAGTTTCTTGTGATCCACACAGTCAAAGGCTTTGGCATAGTCAATAAAGCAGAAATAGATGTTTTTCTGGAACTCTCTTGCTTTTTCCATGATCCAGTGGATGTTGGCAATTTGATCTCTGGTTCCTCTGCCTTTCCTAAAACCAGCTTGAACATCAGGAAGTTCACGGTTCACATATTGCTAAGCCTGGCTTGGAGAATTTTGAGCATTACTTTACTAGCATGTGAGATGAGTGCAATTGTGCAGTAGTTTGAGCATTCTTTGGCATTTCCTTTCTTTGGAATTGGAAAGAAAACTGACCTTTTCCAGTCCTGTGGCCACTGCTGAGTTTTCCAAATTTGCTGGCATATTGAGTGCAGCACTTTCACTGCATCATCTTTCAGGATTTGAAACAGCTCAACTGGAATTCCATCACCTCCACTAGCTTTGTTTGCAGTGATGCTTTCCAAGGCCCACTTGACTTCACATTCCAAGATGTCTGGCTCTAGATTAGTGATCACATCATCATGATTATCTGGGTCGTGAAGATCTTTTTTGTACAGTTCTTCCATGTATTCTTGCCACTTCTTCTTAATATCTTCTGCTTCTGTTGGGTCCATACCATTTCTGTCCTTTATCGAGCCCATCTTTGCATGAAATGTTCCCTTGGTATCTCTAATTTTCTTGAAGAGATCTCTAGTCTTTCCCATTCTGTTGTTTTCCTCTATTTCTTTGCATTGAGAGGGGTCATTTCTGTGCTGGGTATTGTTATTTTCTCTCTCATTGATATTCTGCCTTCTGGACTCCTGAGGAACATCCACGTGTTAGCCTCTAACCCTTTGTATTCCATATTCAGTCTGTAATGCCCCAAGTTTGGGTTTGTATCAAGAAACTGAAGCAGCTCCAGAAGCTCACCCTAAAGAGATCCAAACATTTGGCATCTACTAGAGAAGAATTGACCCACTCCAGTATTCTTGCTTGGAGGATCCGAGGGACAGGGGAGCCTATTGGGCTGCCATCTATGGGGTCGCACAGAGTCTGACACGACTGAAGTGACTTAGCAGCAGCAGCAGCAGAAAAGAATTGATGCTTTTGAACTGTGGTGTTGGAGAAGACTCTTGAGAGTCCCTTGGACTGCAAGGAGATCCAACCAGTCCATTCTAAAGGAGATCAGTCCTGGGTGTTCTTTGGAAAGAATGATGCTAAAGCTGAAACTCCAGTACCTTGGCCATCTCATGTGAAGAGTTGACTCATTGGAAAAGACCCTGATGCTGGGAGGGATTGGAGGCAGGAGAAGAAGGGGATGACAGAGGATGAGATGGCTGGATGGCATCACGGACTCGATGGAAGTGGGTTTGAGTGAACTCAGGGAGTTGGTGATAGACAGGGAGGCCTGACGTGCTGCAATTCATGGGGTCACAGAGAGTTGCACATGACTGAGCATCTGAACTGAACTGAACTGAGAGAAAAAAAGAAGCATCATACATGATTATTAGAGATCAGATAAAGGCAGGTGGTTCATGGTTATTATACTGGAGAGTTTTAGGGGAGAAGTGTTAGTTGCTCAGTCCTTGTCTGACTCTGCGAAACCAGGCTCCTCTGTCCATGCAATTCTCCAGGCAACAATACTAGAGTGGGTTGCCATATCCTCCTCCAGGGGATCTCGAGGGGAGAAGCAGGCTCAAAATGAAGTATGGGTAAGTGTAGGCGTCATATGGCACTTTGGTTTTAACTCTGTAGAACTCAGTATGTGATAGTGTAATAAAAATCTCAAGGTTTAGGACTTGCCTTGTAGTTCAGTGGTTAAGAATTTACCTTGCAATGCAGGGGAGTTGGTTTTAATCCCTGGTCAGGGAACTAAGATCCTACATGCCTCAGGGCAACTAAGCCTTCATGCCACATCTACTGAACCCACACTCACACCACAACTTGCGAGAAACCTGAGTGCCACAACAAAGATCCCACATCTGGAACTAAAACCTGATACAGTCAAATATAGATATATCTAAAATCTCAAGATTTAAGCTGAAACTCCAGTACTTTGGCCACCTCATGCAAAGAGTTGACTCATTGGAAAAGACTTTGATGCTGGAAGTGGGGGCAGGAGGAGAAGGGGACGACAGAGGATGAGATGCCTGGATGGCATCACTGACTCAATGGACGTGAGTCTGAGTGAACTCCGGGAGTTGGTAATGGACAGGGAGGCCTGGTGTGCTGCAATTCATGGGGTCGCAAAGAGTCGGACACGACTGAGCGACTGAACTGAACTGAACTGAACTGAATGTCACATTTCTCTTTACTTCTTGAGAACTGCTGCCTCTCAGCTCCAGGAACCAGTGACTGTATTTCTATTGACTTTCTGCTTGTTTTCTGTAGGCATTGCATCTCTGCCGACATTGATTCTAACGTGGAATAAAAGTGAGCTATATCTGCTTGAAATATATCCTACATCTTCTTGAATGTTATCTCATCTCATACATTTACTTCTTCATCCCATTCCTAAAATATAGTAAGCTGAATAAATTTCTCAACATGGTAAGTATGAACTGGTGTTCCAACACCCTTGTATGAAACCTCATTTTCTGTACAACAATGCTTCCTATTGTTATTTCTCTCAGTCTTTCTTTCAGAGGAAGGTCTGAATGTCAGTAACTCTGCAGGGCCCCTGTCCAAGTCCTAAAACTTGTCAGAGACTCAGGCCAGGCTCTGGATTATTCATTTCTCCTTCAAGATTTTAGGTTCCAATAACTCCAGCATCTTTCCTCTGTTTGCTAAGAGTGCCAACTTCCTCTGGAACACTTCAGGATTCAGTTTTAGCCTTTTCAACCTTCCGTCCTGTTTGAACAATTCTTCATATTGCATTTTCTCTGCTAAAATGACTGATATCTGTTTTAATGGCTGAATCCCAACTGTTATTATTATTATTGATACCAGAAATTAGAGTTCTTTCCCACTCACTGGCTCACATGTATCTTAGTAAGGTGGCTGATAACAGACCACCTGACCTGCCTTCTGAGAAATCTGTATGCAGGTCAAGAAGCAACAGTTAGATCCGGACATGGAACAAGGGACTGTTTCTAAATTGGAAAAGGAGTACGTCAAGGCTGTATATCGTCACCTTGCTTATTTAACTTATATGCAGAGAATATCATGAGAAACGCTGGGCTGGAGGAAGCACAAGCTGGAATCAAGATTTCTGGGAGAAATATCAGTGACCTCAGATATGCAGATGACACCACCCTTGTGGCAGAAAGTGAAGAAGAGCTAAAGAGCCTCTTGATGAAAGTGAAAGAGGAGCACAAAAAACCTGGCTTAAAACTCAACATTCAGAAAACTAAGATTATGGCATCCAGTCCCATCATTTCATGGCAAATAGATGGGGAAACAGTGGAAACAGTGACTGACTTTATTTTCTTGGGTTCCAAAGCCACTGCAAGTGGTGACTGCAGCCATGAAATTAAAAGATGCTTGGTCCTTGGAAGAAAAGCTATGACCAACCTAGACAGCATATAAAAAGCAGAGACATTACTTTGCCAACAAAGTTCTGTCTAGTCAAAGCTATGGTTTTTCCAGTAGTCATATGTGGGTGTGAGAGTTGGACTATAAAGAAAGCTGAGTGCCAAAGAATTGATGCTTTTGAACTGTGGTGTTGGAGAAGACTCTTGAGAGTCCCTTGGACTGCAAGGAGATCCAACCAGTCCATCCTAAAGGAGGTCAGTTCTGGGTGTTCTTTGGAAGGACTGATGCTGAAGCTAAAGCTCCAATACTTTGGCCACTTGATGCAAAGAACTGACTCACTGGAAAAGACCCTGTTGCTGGGAAAGATTGAAGGCAGGAGGAGAAGGGGATGACAGAGGATGAGATGGTTGGAAGACATCACCAACTGGGTGGACATGAGTTTAAGAAAGCTCCAGGAGTTGGTAATGGACAGGGAAGCCTGGTGTGCTGGAGTCCATGAGATCACAAACAGTTAGACACAACTGAGCAACTGAACTGAACTGAAGGTGGCTAAGCTAGTTGGTAATTCCAGCTTATCTAGGTCCAGTGGGCGCAGTGTCATCAATGTTGTAGACTAGTGTGTTCTTCTTTGGAATAGCAGGATGATCAACATCTCTGCATTTTATAAGTCTTTGAGGTTTTTTTGTGAAAGGCTTAAAGGACAAATTAGAGTATATCCTTGTGATTCTGTGTGTGTGTGTGTGTGTTTAAATCACTCAGTAATAATATTTGCTGAGTACCTACTATGTATCAGACACTGAACAAAGGATGAAAAGATGATGAGACAAGAGGGCTGCCCTCAAGGAATGTTGTTTTGTTTTTTTTCTGGAAGAGGCAGTCTAGTAGAAATAAATGTACACAGATAAACTGTAACGCAATCATTAAGTGGTATGATGTTGTAAAATAATAAGTGATGTGGGAGTACTTTATATAAGAAGAAAGCTACCATTTATAGAAAAGATCCTTGAGAATGGTATAAATAAGTTATTTTGGAATTGGCTTGAAGCCAGAAATAGGAGTATAATCCAGGTCTTCTTGTTAGAATAGGATAACAAGCAGGATTCATTTTCTTTTTTTAAAATTATTTTTTTCTTTTCCAAGGTCTCTGTAATAAATTTATACTTGCTTTATAGTTTGAATAAATCTTGTGTTAAAATCCTCTCAAATAAAAGGCCTATCTTGTGTAATAGCTATGCAAGAATCCTCTTTCATATATAGTACCCAAAGCCAGGTATAAGTAACAAAGGTTGTGATGATATTTGTGATGATGATAGTCTGGCTTCACCACTTACCTACCAGTGTGATCTTTTGCGCTCTCTCCATTTCCTTAAATGGAAAATGGAAATGATAAGAATATATACTTAGTAAGATTGTTGTAAGAATTAAGTGCATGAATACAAAGCTTCTAGAATAGTATCTAGCGTATCCCAAGAACTCAGTAAATAGTAGCAATAACAACAACAACAAAATAATTGCAGCTAGCATCCACTGAGCACTCCCTGGGTAGTAGGCACTATGCTAACCATCTCGATGGATTCTGTCATCTGCTCTCCCAGCCAGATGTAACTAAGAAGGATGAGAGTTTCATTTCAACTCCTTTAGTTACCCATATTCTCAGTCTGGCCTAAAAAATCCTGTGGACAGAGGATCCTGGTGGGGGCCACAGTCTGAAGTATTCCAAACAGTCGGACACAACTGAGCAACTAAGCACACACATTCTCAGTCTTGCGTTAAAAAAGTGGTAATTGTGCACAAGTATGAATAATTCATGACTCTATTAGCTACTCATGTCTATAATTCATTGTGGTCTTTCTCCTTAGAAAACAACAGGATAGATCACATTTTCACACCATGACCTTGGACGTTTTCCCCAAACTAAATAAAAGCTTTGGACTCTTCCAAGGCAGCACGGACTTGCTTTTACAAGTTGTCCTTTGGAATAGGGACTGACTTCAGCATGGACCTCAGTGAGTTAGCAATCTCCCTGTCAAGTGATCTAATTACCATTGTGGATATATTTCTACTCTTTTAGTGAGGCTTCAGTATTCCATGAAGGAGGAAGAGGAAGGGAGGTAAGAAAAAGAGAAGGAGGAAAAGGAAGAAAGAGAGAAAAAGAGAGAGGAAGGGAGGGAAGAGAAAGAAGGTGGGAAGAAGAGAGGGAGGGAGGGAAGGATGGAGGGAAAGGACAGAGGGAGGGAGGAAGAAAAGAGAGGGGAAGAGGAAGAATGAAAGAAGAGAGAGAAAGAGAGGGAGAGAAAGAACGGGAAAAGGAAGAAAGGGCAGGAGAAGGGTGACAAAAACAAACAAAACCAGCTTTGAGTATGTTCTGCACTGTGAGTCACAGGCAGAGGTACTTTTTAACCTTAAATAAGTTTATCTGTAACAAAACATTTCTTGTTCCTGGTTTATCCAGTTAAACCAGATTAAAAGGGACAGGCTCAAATGGGAGCTAGATGGAAAGAAACCATGAGATAAACTCTTGGCAATGTCTCCTATGAAGTGCCCGGGGCTCCTGAAGCTATATTTAGTCTTCTGAATCCAAGTTCACGTCATAAATACAATAAGGAAGAGGAGCCTGGTGTAACTGATAACGCAGGCTGCTAAGTGTCTTTGAAGGGTATAATTCACACATCAACACCAGTTATTCTTGTTTTTCTGCGTCATTCCCTCTTCAGGGACAATTTTAAATCATCTGTGGGTAGACAGTTCAGTCAACTAAAAGTAAATTTTTCAATTTTCATAAAATAAATCCTATACAAAGAAAACAGTGAGCATAAGAAAATGTTATTCTCCTCTTTGGGGTATTTTTCTTTCTATTTGCTTCTTCCCTTAGCACAATAGATAAATTTATTCATCCCAGCACAGGCTGTGTGCTGAGACTCATAACTTCAGAAAATATTTAGCACCCAGTACAATATTCAAAGACTTTGTGCTAAAGCCTAGGGATGAAAGGACAAGCAGCACTGAGCCCCTGGTCTCCAGAAACTTATTTTCTAGAGATGAATATGGATAAAGAGACAAGCAGCATGAAGTGCTAAGCCAGGGAAATTCTGGAGACAGAAGAAATACCAGGTCTGAGTACATATCACCATTGAGTAGGCGGAATCAGAGAAGGCCCCCTGAAAGTTGAGAGGGAAACAATTTAATATCAGTCCTTTATTCAACAAATATTTACCAAGCGCTTCCGTGGTGATCCAGTGGTTAAGAATCCACCTTGCAATGCAGGGGACACCTGTTTGATCCCTAGTCCACAAAGATCCCATATTCCATAGAGCAACTAAGCCCGTGAACCATAACTATTGAGCCCACACTCTAGAGCTGATGCTCTGCAACAGAAGAAGCCGCTGCAATGAGAAGCCAATGCACCTCAACTAGAAAAGTAGCCCCTGCCTGCCACAAGAGAGAGCCTGCACACCACAACAAAGATTGTCAAAAGTGAAATAAATAAACCTTTAAAAATTAAAAGCTAAGTTTATTGAGCCTCTTATCTATACAAGCACTATTATAGACCTTGGGGATACAGTAATGAATAAGACAAAAGCCCTGCTCTCAGGTAGTTTATTGAGAGAGACTGACAGTAAATAAGTAGATAATGAATATATGCTATCACTTTAGATACCGATAACTACTAGAAGAAACCAAAGCAAAGGAAGGAAATAGAATTTCTGAAGAAATAGAAAATAACAAGACAAATAAAACAAAATCTATTTTGTTTAAAAACTGCGGTAAAAAAGAAAGAAATGGAAAGTCAGGAACAGCCACTATAGGAAACATTCAAGTACAAATCAGTAAAGTGAGGAAGTCAGACAATGGACTCATTTTTTTTACATTCTCTTTTTTAAATTGAAGTATAATTGATTACAATATTATGTAAGTTACAGGTACATAGTACAGTGATTCACACTATTTAAAGGTTATACTCTATTTATAGTTTTTATAAAATATTGGCTCTAATCCCTGTGTTGTAATACAGTAACAGATAATTGGCTCTTTATAGCCAAATGGTGCCTATAAAAAGCAAGTGTGAAACCTCTGTGGAGTGCAGCACTCAACTTGTGCTTCCCACATGTCCAGGGGCTTAGCTGGATGACTCTGCTGATCTTGGCTGGGCTCCATCACAAATCGGGAGTGGAACCTGCATGGCCCCCAGAAACCGAAGGGGAGCGTGGCCGGAAAGCAGAGGTGCAGGCAGGAGCCAGGTTCCTGCAGACGAAGAAAAGTATCTGAACTTGACTTAACATGTGACGGGAAGCTCTTGGGGGCTTTTGAGAACAGAAATGCCATGATGTGTCTATTATTTCTGAAACATCACTCTTATTGTTACAGGATGAACTGTAGTAAAGAAAGAATGTAAGTGACCAGCTAAAGGACCTTTATGATAACCTGGCAATAAATTTTGGTGGCTGGACAGACTCACAGCTACAGAGAATAAACTAGTGGTTATCAGGGGGGCAGGGAAGGAAGGTGTTGGGGAGGCGGGGGTACAGACTGTTGGGTGTAAGATAGGCCCAAGGATGTGTTGTACAACATGGGGACTACAGTCAACATTTTGTATTAACTGTACATGGAAAGTAACCTTTAAAAATTATATAATTTGTTTTTTAAATCTCTGGTGGCTTGAACTATGGTAATAAGGGCAGAGGTGACAAAAATAGTCTGAATTTTTTTAAATCTTTGGAAGAGACACCTGACAGATCTTAGAGGTGGGCTGGAATTGAGGGAGAGGGACGAGCAAAGTAGAGGGGTAGATTATGAAGGCTAGACTCCCCAGTCAGCCCCACAGCAACAGAGAGGGGGTTTCTTTCTTAGCCCTTCTGGACAGTCGTCCTGAGAGGTGACATTGCTCTTCACAAGGGGTGTGCTCCTCACCCCAGACTGCCAGTAGGCACACTTGAGTCCACACCGAGCAGACTCTGGGTCAGGGATTAAACCCTGTCTCTATAGTCTCTGTGGAACTACTTCGCCTGAGTCTCAACTTCCTCTTTACAATGGAGTCAATCACTGACAGTCCAAACTGCTGGCAAAGGTGTGGAGCAACAGAAACTCTCATTCACTGCTGGTAGGAATGCAGTGAAGTCTAGAAGACAATCTTGCGGTTTCTTTAGAAGCTAAGCATGCTCTTGGACTTCCCTTGTGGTCCAGTGGTTAAGAATCTGCCTGCCTTCCCTCTGGGGCTTCCCTGGTGGCTCCAACGGTAAAGAATCCACCTGCAATGAGGGAGATCTGGGTTTGATCCCTGGGTTGGGAAGATTCCCCCGGAGAAGGGAATGGCTATCCACTCCAGTAGAGCATTCTCTTGAACTTCGCTGGTGGTCCAGTGGTTAAGAATCTGCCTGCCTTCCCTGGAAAACTGTAAAAATCACCTAGAAGACTTCTTTGTTTGAGAAGATAGAAAGTTTTGGGAAGACAGAATTATGAAGTTGCCTGGAAAAATGGCAGAAGGTAGTGGAACAAAACTTCAATGAAGTTCTCAGTGAAAATGAAAAAAAAAAAAAAAAAAACCAACAATAACGAATCCCCCTGCCTTGCAGGCCAGTGCATCCCTGGTCCAGGAAAATCCCACATGTGGCAGAAGAATTAAGCCCAGGAAGTGGCTGTGGCGAAGTCCAATCTGAGCCTCAGGCTGTCAGAGGAATTATTCAGAGGACTCTGAGGTCAAGTCCAGGAGGTCAACTACCAGGATGGCTCTGGAGCCACACATGACTGAGAGGAGAATGCAAACACAAAGCCCGAGATCAGAGGTGGACATCCCACCTCCAAGAGCCCCAAAGCTAGGGGACAGCAAGGACTTCCCTGGTGGTTCATAGGTTAAGAATCTGCCTGCCAGTGCAAGGGATAGATTTAATCCCTGCTTTGGGAAGATTCCACATATCATGGGGCAACTAAAACCATATACCACAACTCCTGAGCCTGCGTGCTGCAGCTACTGAAGCCCATACATCTAGAGCCTGTGCTTTGCAACAGACAAGCCCCCACAATGAGAAGCCTGCACACTGCAACTAAACAGCAGCCCCTGATCATTGCAACTAGAGAAAACCTGTGCACAGCAACGAAGACCCAGGGCAGTCAAAAATAAATATATATATATATATATATATATATATATTTAAAGCTAGGGCACAATGGAGAAGAGAGAATATAGAGTAAAGGTTGAGCACAGGTCAACAGAGAGGGAGAAAAGCTCAGGCTTGGCTCAAGGCAAACTTCTTGACTGTGGGGTTGTGGCTCTGTGTCCCTCACCAGATCTTCAGCTGGGCACATCCTATCTGGGCTGAGGCAGATGACTGGGATGTTTGCATGGATTTGCCAACGGAACAGAAATGGGTCACTCAACACCATGGCGGGGTACCTCTGCTAGAGCAGGGAATGTGGAGAGGCCCCTTGGAGAAAGCAGGAGCCAAGGAGCCCCAAGCAGGACTGTGTAGAGAGGAGCTGGAGATGAGCCCCTCGGTGAATGGTATGTTTCTCAGGGCTGCCAGGTTTCGCTTGAACCCACCATGATTCTCTCCCCTCGGTCACAGGTCCACAGAGGGCCCTGTGCAGGCTTGGAAGCACGTGAGAGACAAAAGCACAGCCTTCCCTTGGCTCCTCTTCATGGTCAAACTTCCTTTCCGTTCTGAGTGCATTCTTGTCCAAACCAGGAATAGACAGGAATCCATTTTTAAATATACCGAGCCAGGAATTTGGCCTTTTACTCAGCTGTTTCTTTGGCAGAGTTCTTCGAATCATTTAGCATCTACCCACTCACTAGCATCCTGGATCAATTTACTTTCTGACTGTGGTGTGGATGTCTCAGAAGAGGGTCTGTCACAATAGCTCAATTCCACTCATTCAAGTACCTGTAACTGAGTTTACGCTAAGTCACTTCCGACATGTCCCACTCTTTGTGACCCTATGGACTGTACCCTGCCAGACTCCTCTCTCCGTGGAATTCTCCAGGCAAGAACACTGAAGTGGGTTGTCATGCCCTCCTCCAGGGGATCTTCTGGACCCAGGAATCAAACCTGCATCTCTTGCACCTCCTGCATTAGCAGGTGGGTTCTTTACCACTAGTGCCACCGGGGAAGTAACTGGGTTTAAGTGAAGTGAAAGTCACTCAGTCATGTCTGACTGTTTGCAACCCCATGGTCTATAGAGTCCATGGAATTCTCCAGGCCAGAATACTGGAGTGGGTAGCCTTTCCCTTCTCCAGGGGATCTTCCCCACCCAGGGATCAAACCCAGGTCTCCTGCACTGCAGGCAGATTCTTTACCAGCTGAGCCACAAGGGAAGCCCAAGACCAAGAATACTGGAGTGGGTAGCCTATCCCTTCTCCAGTGGATCTTCCTGATCCAGGAATCGAACCAGGGTCTCCTGCATTGCAGGCAGATTCTTTACCAACTGAGCTATCAGGGTTAGCTGACAGTTACTGAGGTCTTTCTAAATCTCCTAGAAGCTTTACTTCATTCAATTCCCACAACAATCTTAAATGAAAAGAGGGATTTTTCTCCTCCTCTGTTCTACTGATGAAAAAAATTGAGAACCAAGGTCCCACTGAGAATAAGAGGCAGAGCTGAGATCCAAATTCATATTAAATATTTAATTATGACCTTGAATAAGGAACTCTAGTCTAAGCATGACACTGAATAAAGAATTCTGGTGTAACTTCAGCACTGAACTAGGAATCTGTTCCAAGATGTGGGTTCCATCTTCAACTCTGAAATTCACTATCTACTGGGAAAGTCACTTGCTGAAAATAAGTCTATCTTAAACTTATTTAAAACCTTTTCAATTATAATAAAGACAGGGATATAAGAAAGAAAGTGTTAAGGGGGAGAGAGAGAGATTGGGGCTTAACTGGAGTGGTCAACAAAGGAGATGACATATAGGTATTTACATATACCATACTTGCAAAATTGCAGAAGAAAACCAGAGGCTGTCACACATGTTGGATTTCTCTGGTGGCTCAGCAGTAAAAAAAAAAATCCTCCTGCCTGTACCTGCCAGTGAAGGAGATGCAGGTTCAGCCCCTGGCTTGGGAAGATCCCCTGGAGAAGGAAATGGCAACCCACTCCAGGATTGTTGCCTAGGAAATCCCATGGACAGAGGAGCCTGGCAGGCTACAGTCCAGGGGATGGCAAAGAGTCACATGACTTAGCAACAGCATCACGTGTTAGGTTACATGAAAGTGGTTACTGCAATCACTGAAGTGGAGAGACTGGGACAAGACCTCAGCCATGACAGAGGATTTGGACATTATTTTACAGGCACCAGGGAACATGGCAGGGTTTAGGATAACATAGGGGTGGTAACTTATCTGTGCTTTGCTCAGTCCCAAAGATATCACTGGCACAGAAGCTGGGTTAAAAATTCACTCTCCAATTCTTCCTTGGAGAAACTGAAACAGTCAACATTGTCTCCTTCCCTGAAAAAGGGCAAACAATGTAAACTATATCTGACGTTTTTCAACAAAACAGAAATATAACCATGATTATATTCCCAGGCGAGGCTCTGAAGCTAGACTTTTACAGAAATAACCACAAAAGTCACAAGAAATGAGGTATGTGTGACATGCCTTACAGCATCAGTTTTCAAAATGACATAAATCAATTAAGGAGCATAAGAATCCCACCCACCCACAGCATACTCTGCAGAGTGTGGAGAAAGGGGTCCTGCAGGCAGCCAGGAAAAGGAGAAGCTTCCTTAAAAGACAAAGAAGCACAGAGTGTCCTGAACTGCCAGGGTCCCTTCCTTAATTTCATCATCAGTTTTTTAAATACGCAGTTTATCCAACATCTGCTCTCAGCACTGAAGAGTGGAAAGAGGTCTGTGAGCCACGCAATTTTGTTGAAAAGATGGACAAAATTCACAATCACAGACCCGTAACCCTCACTAGCCATCACTTTAGTGGTCATAAAATATACCCACGTGAATTATTGTGTTAGTCAAAAAGTTCGTTTGGATTTTTCCATAAGATGGGATAGAAACCCCAAACGAATTTTTTGGCCAACCCCAATGCTTGACAGCCCAATGTTTAATCTTTAATATTAATATTTAATAACTCAATACTTTGCCCACCTGATGCAAACAGCCAACTCATTGGAAAAGACCTTGATGCTGGGAAAGATTTGAGGGCATGAGAAGGGGGTGAGATGGTTAGATGGCATCACCGACTCAATGGACATGAGTTTGAGCAAGCTCCAGGAGATGGTGATGGACAGGGACACCTGGTGTGCTGCAGTCCATGGAGTCGAAAAAAGTCAACATGACTCATCAACTAAACGACAACTACAACAAGTACTTAATCGCTATTAAAGCATAACCATTCCCCTATCCTGAGCATTTAGATTGGTCCTAATCTTTTGAACTACTGCAAAACTACTGCCAAGATTATCTTTGCTCATTTTGATATTTCATATTTTTAGGAGTAGCCAAATTTGCTGTGGAAGGTTCAGATAGCAAAAATTTTAGGCTTGGTGGGGCATGCAGTCTTCCTCCTCCTTTTTCTCCTCTTTCCTCTTTTAATAGTTTTTTAAACGTGTACATCCATCCTCAACTGGGTGGTTATACAAAAATGGTCCTCAGATTGAATTTAGTCCCTGGTCAACCCTGCATTACATTCTCAGAATTCCTCGGCCAAAGGATAGGGTCATTATAATGCCATTTACATGCACTAACAAATGCTTCTCCAGCAGCATGTACTATTTGCCCATGCTATCCAACATTGGGCATTATTCTCAGTTTGGGGTTTTTTGCTAAATATCACTTATATTTTCATTAAAGAAATTTTGCCAGAAATTCTTATCATTTCCATTTTACTACAACTTTTAAGAGTTTGGAAGTGGAGCCCATGGCCCCAGAGAAATAAAAGTCCTCCTTCTGCCATCATTTTAACTGTATTGTGGAGAGGCAACCTAGCCAAATCACAGAAGGTGCCATGTCATATCAGACTCTCAGTGCACTGAGGATGTTACATTCCATGACTAGCCCGTGGCCTTTTGAAGCTGTGTAAAAATTAGCTTTTCGTTTGAGAATTATCCATAATATGTCAAAGGAAGAGACCGTTTTAAACCTAGAGTTTGCCTAGGATTAAAGTTCATCTTGAGTCAAATTTATCCTCTTGGCCTCAGGGGTGATATTAATCTCACGCTTGCTTTATCCAGTGAAGCAAGAAATTCATCCTGGCCAGCGGCAGGCCTGCAGCCTCCATCACAACAGCAGTCAGGAGTTCAGAAAGGACCCTGTGGGGGAAAGGGGAGCAGAAAGACCACCACGTCTGCCTTAAAGGAACCCTTTTCTTGAATTCAATGTGTAAGAACTGGTGTGTGTGTTCGTGTGTGCTCAGTCACTCAACTGTACCTGACTCTTTGCAACCCCAAGGACTGCAGCCCACCAGGCTCCTCTGTCCATGGGATTCTCCAGGCAAGATTACTGGAGTGGGTTGCATGCCCTCCTCCAGGGGATCTTCCTGACTTACCTGTGTATCTTGCATCTCCTGCATTGGCAGCTGGGTTCATTGCCACTGAGCCAGGAAGCCCTGTATTCAAGTGTAATTTCTGAAATCAACTTACAGGATGCTCTAGTTTCCTTCTTGAAGCTATTTAGGCAAAATAAACCTTCTCCCCCAACATCACAGTTGGGACAGCCTGTCTGCTGTTTATCAGATTAATCTCAGTTCAGTTCCATCTCTCAGTCGTGTCTGACTCTTTGCAACCCCATGGACTGCAGCACACCAGGCTTCCCTGTCCATCTCCAACTCCTGGAGCTTACTCAAACTCATGTCCATCGAGTCAGTAATGCCATCCAACTATCTCATCCTCTGTCATCCCCTTCTCTTCCTGCCTTCAGTCTTTCCCAACATCAGGTTCTATTCCAATGAGTCAGTTTGCATCAGCACTGGAGCTTCAGCTTCAGCATCAGTCCTTCCAGTGAATATTCAGGACTAATTTCCTTTAAAATTGACTGGTTGGATCTCCTTCCAGTCTAAGGAACTCTCAAGAGTCTTCTCCAACACCACAATTCAAAAGCATCCATTCTTCGGCATTCAGCTTTCTTTATAGTCCAACTCTCACATACATGACTAATGGAAAAACCATAGCTTTGATGGACCTTTGTTGGCAAAGCAATGCCTCTGCTTTTTAATATGCTGTCTAGATTGGTCATAGCTTTTCTTCCAAGGAGCAAGTGTCTTTTAATTTCATGGCTGCAGTCACCATCTGCAGTGATTTTGGAGCCCCCAAAAATAAAGTCTCTCACTGTTTCCACTGATCTTGGGGCCCTCAACTGTCAGAAGCTTGAAGCAGGATCTCAGCTCCCTGACCAGAGATTGAAGCCAGGCTGTGGCACTGGACTTAACCACTAGACCACAAGCTCAAGCCAATGGCTGGTGACAAGGCCCTGGCTTGTCTGCTATGTATAAATGAATTTCAACAGAGACAGAAGGTAGTGAAACAAGTAAGGTGTTTATCAGGAGGGAAAACAGCTCAGGTGGATAGATTCATATGGATGGGTTCAGACAGAGTCCTGCCCTTGTGGTAATTTAAATCACTTATATGGGACATGTCTTCTGGTTTCCCTCTGGCCAACCATCTTGCTTTGCCTGGTTCTGAATCCATACTTGGTATAATTCAGGGTCCTTCCCTGCGTATGTGTGCAAGATGGATTGGATTCCAGCATAGAGGACTATGGATAGGTTGATACCACATATTATGGGTGGCACTCCTTCCCTTCTTGGCCTGCAGGGACATTTTCTGAACACATGTACGTAGGAAGGTCTCCTTGACTTTGAAAATGAGAAATATGTGATCTCTTTATCTCTTACCTGGGCAGAACTCAGTTCCTCTTTGTTCTTGCCATTATCTTCATCTTAGAGTCTCTCTCCACAGGGGACATATTTCAGCTGCTCAGCCTGGGGCCCATCTATTTCCTCCCTAAAGATAATCCAGAAGAAAAAGCAAGACCAGCATTGATGGAGCACTTTTGGGGTTCCACACCCTGTCCTGAGCACAGATGTATGCTGATGCTGGTGTAACATACCTATCAAAGTCACACAGCTGGCAGGTAACAGCATCAGGATCTGAATCCCAAAGTTCCACATCCAAATAAGACCTTGGGTACCTTATTGATCAACTCAGAGATTCTAGGTGCTAATGTCAAGAGTTTAGAAAGTGGACTATGTAAAGAGATTAATCTGGCCTTAAAGCTGAGAAAGGGACCCTCCCCTTGCTCCCATGCAGGTCTGCCTTTCCTGATTCCCCCGAGGCACCAGTCCCAGCAAGGCTGATAGACAAGCTTCCGCAGGCAGAGTTAGAACTCCAAGTCAGCCAAATTGTCTGTTTAATAGGTACTTACCTTTTGCTTATCTCATCCCTTGGGAACATGGAGATACTTTTAATGTCAGAAGAAACAGAACTGGACTTCCCTGGTGGTACAGTGGTTAAGAATCTGCCTGCCAATGCAGGGGTCACAGGTTCGAGCCCTGCTCCAGGAAGATTCCACACACCTCAGGGCAGCTAAGCCTGCGAGCCCCAGCTATTGAAGCCCACGCTATCTAGAGCCTGTGCTCCACTATGAAGCCACCACAACAAGAAGTCCATGCACCACAACTAGAGAGTAGCCCCCGCTTGCTACAAACGGAGAAAGTCCTCGCACAACAAAGACCCAGTGCAGCCAAATATAACAAACAAATAAATAACAATTTTAAAAAGAAGGAAAAACAGAGCTGAGAGTTTTTCCCCAGCCATGTCAACTCTGGCTCTGATCATGTAATCCCAGCAAAGAGGAACGACCCCACCTCCTTACCATCCCCAAAACACCTTCCTAGACTCTCCCCTTCCTGATTTCCATAATGATTTGTTTTCAATCAGTTCAGTTCAGTCACTCAATCTAGTACACCTCTTTGTGACCGCAGGGATTGCCGCAGGCCAGGCTTCCCTGTCCTTCACTACCTCCCGGAGTTTGCTCAGACTCATATCCATTGAGTCAGTGATGCCATCCAACCACCTCATCCTCTGTTGCCCCTTCTCCTTGGGTCTTTTCCAGTGAGTCAGTTCTTCGCATCGGGTGGCCAAAGTATTGGAGCTTTAGCAATGGCGACCCACTCCCGTGTTCTTGCCTGGAAAATCCCATGGGTAGAGGAGCCTGGTGGGCTGCAGACCATGGGGTCACTGGGAGTCGGACATGACTGAGCGACTTCACTTTCACTCTTCACTTGCATGCACTGGAGAAGGACATGGCAACCCACTCCAGTGTTCTTGCCTGGAGAATCCCAGGGACGGAGGAGCCTGGTGGGCTGCTGTCTATGGGGCCGCACAGAGTCGGACATGACTGAAGTGACTTAGCAGCAGCAGCAGCAGCTTCAGCATCAGTCCTTCCAATGAATATTCAGGACTGATTTCCTTTAGGATTAAATGGTTGGATCTCCTTGCAGTCCAAGGGATTCTCAAGAGTCTTCTCCAACACCACAGTTTAAAAGCATCAATTCTTTGGCACTCAGCTTTCATTATGGTTCAACTCTCACATCCATACGTGATTACTGGAAAAACTATAGCTTTGACTATACTCCTAAGTCATAGCATCTGAATAGGCTTGTTCTCTGAGGTCCCCAAGACCAGCCTCAGGGTGGATGCTTCACTAGGACTCCCAAGGATCAGAAGCTGTGAGAGTGACAGTTAGAGTTTATGGCTCTAAAAGGATAGAAAACAAAATCAGCAAAGGGAAGAGGCATGTGGGGCAAAGTCCAGGAGAAACCAGGTGAGGCCTGTGTGTCCCACTTGATGATGTCACATGGGAACACCCTTAATTCTCCCAGCAAAGATGGGCACAACACATGCTAAGTGCTGTCAATCAGGGATGTTCCCCAACCTAAAGTAAAAAGACAGGCTTGTAGGACTTCCTGGTGGCACACTGGATAAGAATCCACCTACCAATGCAGGGGACACGGGTTCGATGCCTGGTCCAGGAAGATTCCATGTACCACGGAACAACTAAGCCCATGCACCGCAGCTACTGAGCCTGTGCGCTGAAGCTACTGAAACCTGTACGCCTAGAGCCGGCGCTCTGCAACAAGCGAGGCCACTGAAACGAAGAGTAGCCCCCGCTCCCTGCAACTAGAGAAAGCCCATACACAGCAATGAAGACTCAGTGCGACCAAAACTAAATAAATAAAAATTAAAAAATAAATAGAAAGGGTATGTGAACCCCAGTGTTCAAAAAAGACAGGTGTTTACCATCACTCCCATAATCTGGATAAACTGTCATGCTGTAGTTGCATAGCCCAGCCCTTAGGCATGAAAAACACTCTTATCAGGCAGAACATTCCAAAGGCTCAGAGGTTTTCTCCCTAGAGCCAGCCAGCTCTGGAGGTGAGCTTTTTTTAAGAAGGTGCAGGGTTTGAGCAATGCAGACCTGCTGAGTTAACCCTTTCTGTACAAGTCGTGAGAAAAAGAGAGAAAGATCTTCTCAAAAGAATTTATCTCCAACATTAAGGAATAAAATGGGAAAATAGGGGGACTTTGCTGGTGGTCCAGCAGTTAAGACTGTGCTCGCAGTGCGGGGGGCCTAGTTTCCCTGGTCAGGGAGCTAGATTCCACACACCACAATGAAGATTCTGCATGCCACAGTTAACACTGTTGCAGTCAAATAAATACATTTTTAGAAATCTTTTAATAAAAAAATTATTTTTAAAAAAGGGGAACAGTAGGAGCCTAAATCCTCATGGATTCAGTGGGAACCCCCTGAACAGAGTTTTAACCTTAACCTTAACTTCCACCTGCAGGTAAGGTAAGGTAAGGTGAAGTCGCTCAGTCATGTCCGACTGTTTGCGACCCCGTGGACTGTAACCTACTAGGCTTCTCTGTCCATGGGATTCTCCAGGCAAGAATACTGGAGTGGATTGCCATTTCCTTCTCCAGGGGATCTTCCCGACCCAGGGATCAAACCTGGGTCTCCCGCACTGGAGGAAGTTCAAATGCATTTACTTATGGAATAAAGAGTAAGTAGCTGTATCTGCCCTGAAGACACTCACAATCTTGAAGTAGATGTACCCTTTTGTCGATGTGTGGTCACGTATCTCTGAGCCACAGTGTCCTCTGTCCCTGTATCACCTGATGTCATCCATTAATGCTGGGGAGGGACAATGCAGGCAGTTTCACAGGAGCTGACACCTGAACTGGGGCCCAGATGGTGACCGAGAATTGCCAGGTCAACAGTGAGCAGGATGCTCTCAAGGCAGGAAAGAGCTTCCTAGGGTATTCAGGTTAAGGGTCAGGCACATATATTAGAGACTGAAGAGCTTCAAGCATTGGGGGTTTCCAGACTGTCATATCAATAAGGTTACTTTTCTAAGTCCTCTCTGTAAGGTCAAGTTTGTAAGGCTTATTTTTACTGGGTAGTTTATGGCAGTTTCCCAACCTTTTTACGTCATGGCACTCATAAAAGATGATCCTGTTTGGCTCTCAGACTTTCTTTACAATTTATGCTCATTCTAATTCTTATTTTACTACTTTTCAATTTATTAACAGGAGCATAAGATGAAAAAATCAATAAATGGACAACCTTTACAGTTACCATCATGAAATATCCTATTCTCTTTTATGCTGTCTTTACTTCCTTCCCTACTCATCTGTCCTAAATTTTTAAAATAAATTGCCTTTCTGGTCCCTTGTGAGTTATGTCTTAGCTAAGTCTACTGTGAAATATAATTTACTGGTAGCTATCATTCCCAAAGCAAATACCACCTTCTGCCTCAGCAAGCTTCTTTGGAAGGTGTTTTTCCATTTCCGTTATGTGTCCTCATAACTTTGTTTTCACATCAGTACAGATCTCACATGGCATCTAAAAATCTAGTCAACTCATTTTTTGTAGCAGAGGGCAAAGGAAAGCCAAAGGATGGAAGGGCACCAGCATATCACTATTTTCTATTCCAGGAGTTAGAAAAAAATATCAGAAAGGGAAGTTCTATTCTAACAAAAAAAGCCAACCTCTGTAATAACTACATAGCAGAGTCATACATAGTCTATGTGACACAATTAAAAACACAAAAAGTGCATATCTTTGACAGAAGTTAAATATATACATTTTAGGAGGCTGTTCTTTGTACAACCACATCTATAAACCATTAGATTCTCTCACGTTGCTGGTAAGAGCTGACAATGGGTTTACAACTCAGATGAATGACGTCAATATAAAGAAGTTCAGTCACTCACACAAAAGGTATTGAATTAAGACTGACTTGGAAGTGTAATAGGTTAACTTCTGGTCCCAAATCACTTGTGTTCTTTCCTTGTTTCCTCTTTCCCAAGAAATTAAACATACCATTATGGTACCACCACCAAGTACTCAGTTTTAACCCTGGTCACTTTACTATTATCACAGGGACAATGGCAGCCAATTAGTTGCCATATTGAATTTAGCTTATTGTCATCCAATTTCATTTAACAAACATTTATTGATATTTTACTGTGTGTCAGGGCCGTAAAGAAGGCTGAACACCAAAGAATTGATACTCTCAAACACTTGAGAAGACTCTTGAGATTCCCCTGGAGAGCAAGGAGGTCAAACCAGTCAATCCTAAAGGAAATCAACCCTGAATAGTCATTGGAAGGACTGATGCTGAAGCTGAAGTTTCAATAATTTGGTCACCTGATGAAAAGAGATGACTCATTGGAAAAGACCCTGATGCTGGGAAAGACTGGAGGCAAAAGAAGGGGGTAGCAGAGGATGAGATGGTTAGACAGCATCACCAACTCAATGGACATGAATTTGACCAAACTCCTAGAGATAGTGAAGGATAAGGAAGTCTGGCATGCTGTAGTCCATGGGATCGCAAAGAGTCAGACACGACTTAGCAGCTGAACAACAATAACAACAAGCACTGATAAGCATTCTGGGTACCTATCTGCAGACAAAGTGGAAACAGAAGTGTCACCTGAAGTTTTGGGACCCTACTGTGCTTGAGAAATAAAGTAATTTAATGCTATTTCTGAATAGTATCAAGAATTGTAATGAACTGTACCAAGACAACACAAGAGACAGTATAAACTCTCTTGATGAAAAATGAACTACTCTGGTGACATACTCTAGAAACGAGCAGACTGCTTGCTGGCCTAATGATTCTCTTAAGATGCTTCAAAAACATTTCCATCTGGAAGTGTTAAAAAAAACTCTTTTTATTTTATTTTTTGGCCATACTGTGTAGCTTGTGGAACCTTATTTCCCCAACCAGGATCAAACTGGGGCTCATGATAGTGAAAACGCTGAGTCCTAACCACTGGACCACCAGGGAACTGCTGAAAAATATACTTTCTTAAAGGGGGAGGTTTCAGGTTCTAGTGTGATAACTATAGGTTTCCTCCATTATGCAAAAAGCAGGGTGTCTTGTGAAAGTTTTTGTAAGCCATAATGGCATAAATGCAGAGAAGCAGTTACCTCGGGACACATGTTGCTCACAGATGCACAAATAAATGGAGATAAAGCACAGATACTTATACACACACTTCAAAACTTGGCGGCTTGATGCTGAGATGCTGGGTGTAGCTCCGCAGAAGGAGCTCTGTGGCACTACTCTCCTGCTCAGCGTGCCTGCTGCCTCTGTAGCAGCGTCCCAGGAAACACACATGCATGCCTGTGTGCTAAGTCGCTTCAGTTGTGTCTGACTCTGCAACCCTATGGACTGTAGCTTGCCAGGCTCTTCCGTCCAAGGGATTCTCCAGACAAGCATACTGGAGTGGGTTGCTGTGCCCTCCTCCGGGGAGCTTCCCAAACCAGGGATCGAATCAGAGTCTTTTTTAAGTCTCCTGCATTGGCAGGCAGGTTTTTTTTTTTTTTTTTACCACTAGTGCCACCTGGGAAGCAGCTCCCCACAAAACACACACAGTATCCTATTTTTGTTTTTCGCCTTTTTTTTTTGTAAAATTGAAAATCCTCTTCAGATTCATTTTGGATATCAACAACAGGAACTCATAAAGGTCTTTTGTAAAAGCTAAGTGGTATAAAGCAAACTTTTGAAAAGTGAGGGATAGCTGTATGAGGAATTGTGTCAGTGACTGTAAGTCTTTAATAGGCCCTTTAGGAGATTCAGAAAAGCAATCTTCTCTGTCTCTCTTTCGCACACACATAAACACACACACACACACACACACACACACACACACACACACACCCAGATCTCAAGGACTGTTCATAGCTGCAAGTGATAGATCTGGTCTACAAATATTTATACTATTACACTAAAAATGATAAGTACCCTGGGAGGCACAATTATAAAACAAAGGGGTTTTAGAGGAGGAAGTTCAGTTGCTCAGTCATGTCCGGTTATTTGAGATCCCATGGACTGCAGCACACCAGGCCTTCCTGTCCATCACCAACTCCCAGAGTTTACTTAAACTCATGTCCATCGAGTTGATGATGCCATCCATCTATCTCATCCTCTGTCATCCTCTTCTCCTCCTGCCTTCAATCTTTTCAGTCTTTTCCAATGACTCAGTTTTTTGCATCAGGTGGCCAAAGTATTGAAGCTTCAGCTTCAGCATCAGTCCTTCCAATGAATATTCAGGACTAGTTTCCTTTAGGATTGACTGGTTGGATCTCCTTGCTGTCGAAGGGACTCTCAAGAGTCTTGTCCAAAACCACAGTTCAATAGAATCAATTCTTCGGCACTCAGCTTTCTTTATGGTTCAACTCTCACATCCATACATGACTACTGGAAAGACCATAGCTTTGACTACATGCACCTTTGTCAGTAAACTGATATCTCTGCTTTTTAATATGCTGTGTAGGTTTGTCATGGCTTTTCTTCCAAAGAGCAAGCATCTTTTAATTTCATCTTTTAATTTTCAGAGGAGGAAGGTAGGCTGGAATAAGAGAGGAGTCATGAAAGTGACACTTGAGCTGGGTACTAAAGAATAGTGCTCCAACATAGGGAGATGGAGTAAATCACATTTCCAGTAAAAGGAAAAAGCAGAACAAGCAACAGCCAAGAAGAGTAACACATCAACCTGTGGAAGGGTGGGATGCGTGACTTGGAAGTCAGATCATGGAAGGTCTTAAAAGTCAGAGTGAGAAGTTGCATCAGTAACCACTGAAGCAGGGTAAACGTTTAGTACAGGGCGGCAAGCCCATGTGCCATCAGTGAGGTTAGGCGGGTATAACAGTGGGAGCTGCCAAAGTCTGCAGTGCACTGCCCCCACCTTCTGCTGATTCCTGAATGCAGACATGCAGGCCCTCCCTGCATGGCCAGTTCTTTCAACTTTCTAAGCAAAGCAAAGCAAAAAAAAAGGGAAATCTAATTTTTGTACGAAATCACACAATTGATTCCACTATACAGTGAGGGCCAAACAAAATTTGTATGCAGGCTCAGGGTAGCCTGTGGCCCCCAACTTGCAAAGCTGACATGTTGAGTGGAAGGTAATGCTATGTTTCTACTTCTTGACAGACTACTCTCCCGATCAGATTTATTATCTCATTACTTCTTCTACATAATTAATTGTGTGTGTAACTCTAAAAGGTGCTATGCTTTTCCACTCTCTGAAGATAACCTTGATTATACAAATCCTGACCCTGCTGATGGTAGCCCACAATTGTTTCATGTATCAGGGTAGGTAGGCTCACTGCTATAATAAACAAGCCTAAGAGTTCAGGGACTTAACATCAGAGACGTTTATTTCCATCACACGTAACAGTCCAGTGTGACTGTTCCTGCTTGGTTGGCTTTCCCAACAAAACTTTCTTAGGTTCCTTCCACCTCATGGCTTTGCCTTCTCTGGATTCTGGCGTATTTTCCTTCAGCTATAAACCGGGAAGGATGAGAGAATGGAGTTACACGTGGGAGTGTTTCAATAGCCAGACCTGCACTTGGGCATATGTTACTTGGACCCACATGCCACTGGTTATGATTCCATTATGGATAAATCAAACTTCAAGAAGGGTGGGAAGTGAAGTCTAGCAGTAAGCCCAGGAGGAAACACGAAATGACTTGGTAAATGAACATCTCGTCTCTACCATATTTTCCAAGCAGTGTTTTGATTTCATCCAGCACTGGTCCTTGACTCAGAACCAAATGGAAGGTTTTATTTCATGCTGCTGCTGCTAAGTCGCTTCAGTCGTGTCCGACTCTATGCGACCCCATAGATGGCAGCCCACCAGGCTCCCCCATCCCTGGGATTCTCCAGGCAAGAACACTGGAGTGGGTTGCCATTTCCTTCTCCAGTGCATGGAAGTGAAAAGTGAAGGTGAAGTCGTTCAGTCGTGTCTGACTCTTAGCGACCCCATGGACTGCAGCCTACCAGGCTCCTCTGCCCATGGGATTTTCCAGGCAAGAGTACTGGAATGGGGGCCCATTGCCTTCTCCTTTTATTTCATAGTTAGCTATAAAAAAGATTGAAATGACAAACTTTAACTGAAAGCAGGAAATGTCACATAATTCAGTGATTTTTCTAGATTATTAATCTCTTTTATTCACATTAGCCACAAAATGCATTGCACTTCTGTTCTCCTCTTTCCCCTAAAACACATAAGATATTCCAACTCCAAAATTCAACAACACAACCTTGGTGATTCACTCTTTATCTGTATTCCAAGAGTTGCCTTCCTTCCATAATGGCACCCTTTATCTAAAGTGCACTCAATATACTTCACTTGTATCATTTAAAAGGGTGAAAAACATGCTTGAATGTCATTAGGCTTTTATTTCATATCAGGAAACAAACTCATCAAATACTTTCATGAAATTTAAGATCTTTGATCAAGACAAGGTTTAATTAAGCAAATGACTAGCACTGGGACCTGATCAAAGCATAAATGTCAATGTAATGATAATTCTTTCCTCTTCTGCATAGTGAATGGTTTAGACTACTAGCTCAGTTAAACGATCCCATCTAATTCTGAGATTCCATCCATTTCAAAGAGCAAGTTCATGAACCTTGTCAGTGTTACATTCAAAATGGGTATGAAAGCTCCCAATTCCTAGTCCATTTTGATGCTCTAAACATAATCAAGACACTTATTCTTATGGCTCAGAACATCCTTAGCAGTGAGCGATGGCCCACTTGTTTGCCCGGAGAGACTGATAGATGAAAATCATGTACAGAAGTTTTAGAATGAGCAATTATTTCCATCAGTTCAAAAGTTCACAAGAGTTTAACTTATATTTGAATAGGATTTGGATGGCTGCCTCAAAAATTCAGTAATTATGCTTGTAAGACTTTGAATACAGAAAGCACAGAGAGCAGAGAGGGTATAAATAAAATATAAGCACAGGTAACTCTCCCTAAATGAGTCTGATCTTTAGTTTATGATTTGTCATTCTTGAGCTTCTTTGCGTGTAGGTAAAAATTTAAATTTTCTTGCAACTTAATTTGCTGTCTGCTCTTACATTTTTAATGAAGTATTCAACTAATAGAGGAAGCATGTACACATTGTCTTTACCATTACCATCATGTAAGATTAGATATTTTAAGTAGAACATAACCGATTTTATTTTTCTTATATGCCTTTGTTTATTCACTTGCACATCCACTGTTTCACTTTTAGCTTTTAATATTATAATTAGCTAAACTGACTCAGTAAAAGATCATTAAAAATACAATTCAAGAAATAAAACTGCTTATTTTTAAAAACATGAAAATATAATCATCATGTACAGATTCTCCAAAATTATTTTATCCTACATAAGGCTTCCTTGGTGGTTCAGATGATAAAGAATTTGCCCACAATGTGGGAGACCTGGGTTCAATCCCTGGGTCACGAAGACCCCCTGGAGAAGGGAATGGCAACCCACTCCACTATTTTTGCCTGGAGAATTCCATGGACAGAGAAGCCTGGAGAGCTACAGTCCATAGGGTCACAAAGAGTTGGACAAACTGAGCAACCAACACACATACACACATAAGTGAAAGTAATATTTATACTTCAAGACATTTTTAGTTTATTAAATGGAAATTAATATTTTACTGCTTCCAATATTGACTGCAATCATTTTCAAAATTACATTTTTATAATTTTTTAATTTAAATTTATTTAATTGGAGGCTAATTACTTTACAATATTGTATTGGTTTTGCCATACATCAACATGAATCTGCCACAGGTGTACACGTGTTCCCCATCCTGAACCCCCTCCCACCTCCCTCCCCAAAATTTATTTTTGTGTCATTCTTAAAAGTATAATAGCCAAAATTATTTTTTAAACTTAATTTTTGATCATAAACCTCTTGCTGGATCATGGAAAAAGCACGAGAGTTCCAGAAAAACGTCTATTTCTGCTTTATTGACTATGCCAAAGCCTTTGACTGTGTGGATCACAAGAAACTGTGGAAAATTCTTCAAAAGATGGGAATACCAGACCACCTGACCTGCCTCTTGAGAAATCTGTATGCAGGCCAGGAAGCAACAGTTAGAACTGGACATGGAACAACAGACTGGTTCCAAATAGGAAAATAAGTACGTCAAGGCTGTATATTGTCACCCTGCTTATTTAACTTATATGCAGAATACATCATGAGAAACGCTGGACTGGAAGAAACACAAGCTGGAATCAAGATTGCCGGGAGAAATATCAATCACCTCAGATATGCAGATGACACCACCCTTATGGCAGAAAGTGAAGAGGAGCTAAAAAGCCTCTTGATGAAAGTGAAAGAGGAGAGTGAAAAAGTTGGCTTAAAGCTCAACATTCAGAAAACGAAGATCATGGCATCTGGTCCCACCACTTCATGGGAAATAGATGGGGAAACAGTAGAAACAGTGTCAGACTTTATATTTTTGGGCTCCAAAATCACTGCAGATGGTGATAGCAGCCATGAAATTAAAAGACGCTTACTCCTTGGAAGAAGTTATGACCAACCTAGATAGCATATTCAAAAGCAGAGACATTACTTTGCCGACTAAGATCTGTCTAGTCAAGGCTATGGTTTTTCCAGTAGTCATGTATGGATGTGAGAGTTGGACTGTGAAGAAGGCTGAGCCCCGAAGAATTGATGCTTTTGAACTGTGGTGTTGGAGAAGACTCTTGAGAGTCCCTTGGACTGCAAGGAGATCCAACCAGTCCATTCTGAAGGAGATCAGCCCTGGGATTTCTTTGGAAGGAATGATACTAAAGCTGAAACTCCAGTACTTTGGCCACCTCATGCAAAGAGTTGACTCATTGGAAAAGACTTTGATGCTGGAAGTGGGGGCAGGAGGAGAAGGGGACGACAGAGGATGAGATGGCTGGATGGCATCACTGACTCGATGGACGTGAGTCTGAGTGAACTCCGGGAGTTGGTGATGGACAGGGAGGCCTGGCGTGCTGCGATTCATGGGGTCGCAAAGAGTCGCACACTACTGAGCGACTGAACTGAACTGAACTGAACTGAAACCTCTTATAAGTCCATTATTTTCCTTCACATTTATATAGTCTCAAATTTCACAGATATTTTTCCACAAGAGAGTAAAAATGCTTTTTAAAACTGGAGGCTCCATAAATTCAACAGATTTCTCTCCCTCCATAAACTGCATAAAAGAGGTTAAATCACTAATAAACCAATATGAGAATTATCTTACACTTGCAACTGAGAGCTCCCATAGTTCTTCTTCTTCAGCTTAAATGTCTTCTTTACTGCAAATTATTATCAAGTAAACATGCTGGCATCTTTCTACTAAACATCCACTCTATACAAGATTCACATTTTAAATATGCTCAAGAATAAAATAAGAAGCACAGTTCTTTCCAAAATTAACGATCTCATAATTAAAACCTCATAAAGCTAGGTTTAAGGTCATGCTAACAACTGCAAAAGCCCACATTAACTCACAGAATTGCAGACAACCTCCATGGAAACACTCAATATTCTCCAAAGGAATGAGGAAAAATGACCACTTTTGAATAATACTGTTGGTTACAGAGGACATGCCAAAGACATGAAAACAACTTTTAATCTAGAAGATAGTTACATCATAAACATATCACCTCATATTAATCTACTGTTATTAGGAACTGTGCTATTAAGCTCTAAGAGATATGCTTACATTATTTATTCTGTAAAGTAGCAAATCAAAGTGGAAGTGAAAAAGTAATAGTAAATTAACACTTTGAAACAAGTAAATTATGATGGAAACTCAATGTAAGTTATGCACTGACTACACAGATGCAAAGAGATTTACTCAGTTGGATTCAGTCAATATGTGAGTTTATTCACAAAGGACTGATCAAAAGTAAAAGTACATCTGAATTCCATATTAAATAGCTGGCTTGAATTCCATTATCAAGTAGTACTATCAAAAAGTGAATCTAATTCGGCCCTGGTTATTACAGTTCTCTCTAGTTTTAGCTTTATGTGACAAAATAGATTATCACCGTTGAATACCACAGAACATTGTTGAAGGTCAGGATTTCTCAAGAGTTAAAATAAGGATTGAAAAAAATTTATTGACCCTCCCTTTGCAAATAATTGGCTTGCTTACTTACATTCCAGAGGATCTAATGAACTTAATGTAAAATTGCAGGGACCATGTGGAAAAGAAATTAAAACTTTTACCAATAAAGTTTATTGATTAATTAAAACAAAGAAGTAAAGCTAAACAGAGTTCATGAGTGATGTTTCATGGATATTGTAATACAAATCCTAAAGATGAATTATTAGATGTAGAAGAACAACATGTATGTATGTTTGAGGGAAAAGCTTTTTATTATTTTAGGAGACTTGATATGGGAAAAAGTTTGAATTAAAAATTCACTTGACTGGTCATAAGAAATGTCAACTTTACATTTGTTAATAAAAGAAAAGGAGTTAGTAGTTTAAAGAATGATTTACCACACATAAAAAGATCAAATTATCAAAATGTAGGTGAATCGTGAGGAAAAAGCCAATGGGTGCAAAACAATGAATTCTCTTCTCTCATTTGCTGTCACCTGCTTATGAAGTTTCTCCTTGGTGGTGATTACATAGAAAATGAAGAGGTTATAAGGACTTCACTAGAAATTATGAATAGCAATTTCAGACATAAAATCTGATTTTTAAAAATATATATTCATAAAACCACACTCAAATTCCTCATTAAAAAACTTAAAAAAAATTTATTTGGAAGTTTTATACAAGTTTAATATTTATTATCTTTCCTTTCCCTTAGCAGTTTTATTACATTAAATGATATAAAGAAAACATGATTATTTTCACCAAGGTCCATGTAAGACGTACCCAGGATCCCTCGGATTTATCCCAGAGTGCCATATCGTTATGTTCATTTTCTGTGTGTGCTGCAGACATGGAGTTTGAGGAGTCCCATCTACAGTCAGACAGTGTCTAATATAGAATTCTCCAGTATATGTGTTACATTTGAGTGAGGTTCAATCAATACCTTCATCCAAAAGTCATGAACTTCAAAAGAACCAGAAACACTTAGATAATTACATAAAGTTTACCTTAATAAAATAATTCTTAAAGAGCTCTGCCGTATTAAAAAAAAAAAAAAGCTAAAGCAAAAAATTAAAGATCTACAGTAAACAAAGTGATAAAAATGACAACCTTCAATCTGATGCCCTACTTGTAAATACACGATTAAGCTGAGGAAATATTAGATATTAAAGGTCTCATAATTACTTCATAGACTAATCTGAGTTATTTCTTTTTTATGATGGTTCTATTTTGGAGTTGCTCAATTTTTACTCATGTTCTTCCACACTTCTCCAGCCATTTTTCCCTAAGTGTGTCTGGCAAGATCAGTTAAAGAGGACATTTTTCTCTCATGTTGGATTCTCCAACAGCAAGCACACTATTCTCTTAGGAAGAAAACTAAAGGATCCCTAACCACTGCAACATGATATTTGACCTCAAATACATGCTGAAAATGCACAGGTAAGACATCAAAACAGGGCACCAAGACAGAACAGTAGAAGTTAGTTCTCCCTGGAGGGTCTGATCACTTTTACTACCTGGTTATATAGAGCTTTCATTTCAGGAAGCATGAGTGCGACATAGTCACAATAATAATAGGCAGCAGCAAATATTTCCTTCGGGAGATGAGGAAAGAAAAAGGAGAAAGGCACATACTATTCAGGCAACAATAATATTCAATGTTCCAAGCAACCCTAATAAACAGTAAGTCTTCAAATATATTAGATATACATGAAAACATATTGGAAACAAAAATATCTCAAGCAACTAAGGGTACTTGTAACATAAAAGATAATTAAAATAGCAGTATTAATAACTATTATTGCTGCTGTTATTAATCTTTATTATACTATTTATGATAAGGGACATTATAGACACTATTTTCAGATGTATCAAAATCTTAATAAATACACAGAGCTTGTAGAAAACACAACCTTATTGGAATGCCCCTCATATTCAATTAAAAGGTAAAATTAAAACCTTGCCTAGATAGCAGCTTCTAAGGCATCAAAACATATAAGTCCAGTCATTATCTCCCAATTAAAAATAAAATAAAATTTAAAATAACAATAACAAAAGCACTTAAGTCCTATACTATCTTTGGTTGTTTTCCTTAATTCCAGCCCTGAAAAATTAATGACTTCAGGACATCAAAATCAGATACTCTGTATCTGGATTGAAATGACAGCATTACGTGTATTAAAAATGTCTAACATCATGTATGAACTCTGAACTATTAACATGTGAATCACTACACAATTTAAAAAGCTAAACATTTAGAAAAAGTATTACAAGATATACTTTACACTCAAAATCATGGATTATAACACAGTTTCCATCCTGTCAGAAGAGGATCAAAGGCAACAAAACACACTGCAACAAATTTATTTAAATTCGCTCAAAAATATGACATGGAGTTAAAACACTGCAAACATTCGGTCTATTGAACTATGAAGCAGTTTTTTTAACATCCAAGCAGTCATATACAGTATAATACAGATATGAATAATGATAAATATATCAAACAACTTTAATTTTTGCTAGTGAAAAAAAATCCCTTTTAAGCTATTTTTGGCATGGTGCCAGAAGCCC